>NC_061524.1:547500-550000 GCF_022379125.1 Scophthalmus maximus | reverse complement strand
CAGGGATTATGTTTTTATCTCTCCTGCTTTTCCTTCTCAAGAGGAAGGTTTTAATATCTGCAGAGCGACGACAGGCCTCATAACAGAATTAACACTAAGACGACATTTCACACCACTTATTAACGAAAAGGAAAAGGTGGAAGGATAATTCATATGTTTCTAATACATAGAAAATATCAAGGAGAGAATTGAAAACGATGGATTCAAACATCGGTGATGTCGTGTTTTAAAGTCATTTTACTGTCGAGTGTCGAACAAACATCCTGAATCAACCACAGATGTGTCTGAATATGATCATAATCTAAATCATAACCGGAGAGGAAAGACGACAGAGTGACACACACACACACACACTCGTGGCAGAGGAGTATCGGTCCACTGCGTCATTGTGGACAAAAGGCAGCGCGTGGATGTGAGTCTGACACCGGCGAGCGTGTGGACATTTGTGATTCTCTGAGGCAGCAGATGTATGTCATTTCATTTAGGACGGAGGATCGGTGGAGGCAGAGAGAGAGGGAGAGAAAAAGAATGTGCGAATGAAAGAAAGCTTCAGGATTTAGTGGAATCAGGCGCTCGTGGATTACTGTAGTCAACTTTGAAATGGACGACACTCGGAGGGGGGATAAAGTCGCCGCTGACGGGTCATTGTGCGCCTCCAAGTCAAATAAAACAAGCAAATAATAATGGCAAATATTAAGCTCCTGTGACATTGTAGACGAGGCGGGCTCGGAGACGAGGGGGATTATAAAAGCTCTATCCCCCCACCGCCTACCAGCCAGCAGCAGCTAGCAGCCAACCAGCGCTCCACGTTTCATGAAGAGGAGAGGAGGGGAGGAGAGAGGAGAGGAGGAGAGAAGGCAAGGTCACAGGAAAAGGTAGGAGAGGTAGGGATGAAGGACAGAAGGGAAGGAGAGATGGACAGAGAGAGGAGGGGGCAGGAGAGGGAAGGATGGAGGAGTGACAGCTGCTCAGCATCCTCTCCAGGGTTGACCTCTGACCTCCACTCACTACCTGGCTCTTAAAGAGACAGCGTCACTGTGCAGCGCTTTTTACATTCATGTGGTCATGAGTTTAAGTCACTGACAACTGCAAAGATCTGCGGACGTGCTGCTTTCGAGATATCATGTCTAACGTGAAATTACAGATGACATTTCCTACAGCTGCAAGTGTATTTAAACTGCAACTGTAAACTAAATGAAACCAATATTTCCATCATTGAATCAGTTCATGAGCTCATCATGTGACTGAACGTTGCGACTGGAAACAGTGACGTCAGATCATAAGCTCCTTCTGTTTGTGTTTAATATCTGTCGTTATAGCGGTTCTGTCCTCTGACAGTGTTGACAGACGCTCCGAGTGACAACAACACCAACACGGTTTTGTCTGAAGACAAACGGTGTGAATATCTCTGGCACGCAGCAGCAACACAGTGTCTGAATCCAGCCTTGGCTCCGGGACACTGGGGCCCCGTGCTGGCTCTCAGGGGGGCCATCTTGGATCAGAGCATCTGGCGGGTTTTGGCAGGTTGCATTCTGGGTCTTGCTCGCTCGCTCGCCTTACACGCCGCTTTCTCAGCGCGGGGCGGAGCGGAGACGGGCCAACGTCCACAGAGAGCGGAGCCGCGAATTTGGCGTCGGCGAGATGTTTGATCAGGACATGAAAGGATTAGTGAAACATGTCTGACGGAGATACTCCGGGTCTCTCTTATCGACGGTTCGGATCGTGTCCGCTGCTAACGCGGCTATCGCTAGTGGTGAGAAACACAAGATGCAATCAACTCAGTCACACACACACACACACACACACACACACACACACACACACACACACACCAGCAGGTTTTCCTTGAGGCGGGTCTGTTTGTGTTTGGGTCGATGTGTTTTTCTATATGTCCGTACAAAGAGAAATAAAGAAATGAATCAGAGTGAACGTCTGTAGTCAAATAAGATTAAGATAGTTATCGTGTGGACAGAAATAATGAAACTCACCCTGAGGAGGTGGAACCACCACGGCAGCAGCCGGAGTCATCACCGTGTCACATATTAGACTCACTAGATATTGAATGATAATCACTGTATTTATATTAACTGCTTTGAAATATTTACGAAAATATTGTTTTGTGAAATGTTTTCCCCCCAAAAAATTCGCAAAATATTGTTGTTCCCAGAATGTTGTCGTTTTTTATAAACGTTTTTTTGTGTTAAATGTCCCGATATGTTGAAACATTGTTGTTTTGTGAAATGTTAAATTTGTGAAATGTATTTCCGACCTCAGGGTTTGTTGACAACACTGATGTTTGCTCGGGACTGAAGCGTCGACCCAAATGTGAAACTCAACAAATATATCATTATTTTCAGTTGTCTGTGAAATATTTGTTTCATAAACTTTCCATCAAATCCTTATTTCAATCAACACACGATTGTTTTGTCTGAGCAGCGGTTCAACTTCCAAACGACTTCAGTGATTATCAGATAATAAAAATTAAAACTATTGATAATTG
>NC_061524.1:522500-537500 GCF_022379125.1 Scophthalmus maximus | reverse complement strand
AACCCTTATGACAAATAAATGTAACTGAGGCTTGATATGATATAGTTTAACTATAAACTTTATTATTGATTACTATAAATAAAAAATCTCAAATACAACTAAAAATAAAGGACATGAATTAAAAAAACATTTACATTTTTTGTGAATGTTTTCATTGTTTATTCTGTAATACCGACATGTCTGTGTCTCATGCTCTAGATGGAATTGATCAAATGATCAACATTATGAATCTCTTATCAACCTAAATCTACTCTCATTATAGTATTTAACAAAATCTTATTATTAAAAACACACCAATGACATCTAACCAGATATATGACCCCCCAAAAAACTATTCTGCAGTGAACAGACACAAAAACTAAGTTTGTTTCTGGTCTAAGATGAATATGTAAAACATTCCAGTTGTGACGGTCTAACAACCAAATGCTGACATGTCATCAAGTGCAGATCGCCACTGGTTTCTGACTCCTCCCACTGAAGAGCTGCATTATGGAATGAGGACAGTTGAGAGATGCAGATAAAGCCGGGGCTCGTGGAGCTGAGCTCAGGTTAAGCCGGTGGTTTAGTTTCCCTGAGTGTGTTTACACACAACCGAGGTGTGAACCACCGGTCGGGCTCGGAGCGGCGGAGCAACACGAGTCCGTGGTGTCGGGGTCAGAGGTCAGGAGCTCTGAGGGTTCCTTAGGTTATACTAAAATATATCTACTGGTGTCAGATTCTGGCACGAAAACATTCAATACTTTTAATTCAATTGTTGTTTACTTTCATCACTGTAGTGACATTTAGAATAAATCATGATCATTCTACTGAACCTTCAGTCTACAGACGTTCGACAGAATCATTCACAACTTCACTACAAACTGAAAAAGGAACGAGACGCGAGCAGAGATATTTATGAATGAAAAAGTGTGGGAGAGAGAGAGAGAGAGAGAGAGAGAGAGAGAGAGAGAGAGAGAGAGAGAGAGAGAGAGAGAGAGCTGATAACCCCCAGTGGAGGACCCCCCCCCCCACCACCCTGCTGACAGACAGCTGGAATCCTTTTAGCATGAGTGGCTCCGCCTGCTCCATTAGCAAAGAGAAGGAGGAGGGTGTGTGTGTGTGTGTGTGTGTGTGTAAAAGGGGAGGTCGACCCCCCCTGGGGTTGATGTTAGAACAAATTTGAGGGGTGTCATATTACACGCCTGGTGACAGGAGGGCCGAGGGGAGGTGAACGATGAATTTGCTTAATGAATTAATCTGCGGACCAGTAATGGCTCCGCTAACAACATTAGTCATCCTCCTTCACCCCCCCCCCTCTCTCTCTCCGTCCTCCTCCCTTCTTCATCCATCACTCTCCCTCTCGTTCCTCCTCAGCTCAGGCCTCACTCTTGACTAAACTATTTAATAAACTCTAATATACATTCTCCTTAATATGTTTGTAAATGTGTTAAATGACCCCCCCCCCCCCCCCAGGGCGGTGCTGTTAGTGGCTCCAGTAGATTCAATACACAAATGTTAAATTGCTGTTTAAATAGATATTTAAATGGAAATGTATTGAGGAAAGACAGCTGTTGGTATTTGTAGCCTGGAGAGCCTCATTACAATGGGAAATAGGGAGGAGTGTGTGTGTGTGTGTGTGTGTGTGTGTGTGTGTGTGTGTGTGTGAGGGGGGGTTGATGACAACAGTAGCATGGCAAGCAGCTGTGTTAGCAAGTGAATGGTGTAATTACTGACCAAGCCTCCGTCATTAACCTGCACTGTCGAGTGCCGCGGACGTTAACATGAGAAAGACTCGATTAATTGACTGTGAGGTTGGAATTCAATTATCTCACTGGACAAACAGTTAATCAATCAAATTAAAAACACTAAAAAACACAAGCAAAACAATATGCTGAAGAGAATCTGAGCAACGTAAGGACATTTTAAATTCACACTTCAACAATTTATAAGAAGATGGTTTAAATAAATCTACAGCAGCAAAAACACTGCAGCGTGTTTTGTAGCCGAGTGTGTAGCTCCTCCCCCTCTGTGTATGAACATTCTCAGTTTGTGTGTTAGTGTGGAACTTGTATAGTGTGTGTGTGTGTGTGTGTGTGTGTGTGTGTGTTTGGCAGCCTGCTGCAGGGTTTGTTGCGAGCGGCGGCTGCACGGGGTCCCGGGCAGAGAGGCGGCTGATGAAAGCTTTGGCGGGATGCTCCAATAAAGAGCAGATTATCATAAGCGTCCATTGTCCACCTCGCAATTCTCTCAACCCCCCCTCTCACTCGCCCCTCTGCTGAAAATCGGCCTGTCGCTGGCAGGCTGTAAGGCCTCAATCACGCAGACGCACAGTTGTTCTTATTCATTCTTCTCTTCAGCTCAACGCTCCGTCCTGCGTACACAACCTCTGGGGATGAAATGTACGTCACTCAGACCCGAGAGTAAGACTTTATAAGACTTTAGGTCCAAGATGACGATTTAGAGGAAGTGAGGAGAAGAATTCTGACCATAATAATATCGAGACAGAAGGTAATAAATAAAATGACGTAGAAACTAAATTTGACTTGCATGTCTCTTCTGGGCTGCGGTGAGTGGCTACACCCCCCCCCCCCCGTTGACTCCATCCACCCAGCTCGTTTCATCTGAAGATTCTCAGACAATGCCGAGAGGATCCCGTTCCCTAATCTTCCTAAAAATCCCCCTTTCATCCCGACTGTTAAAGAATGTATGAAAGGCTGACACGGAGCTGGAAGAAAAAAAGAAAGAAAGAAAGAAAGAAAGAAGCAGAGCAACATCTGGGAGTGTGAGGGTGCACGGGGGGGGGGGGGGGGGGGGGGGGTCAGCATCGGTCACTTGTGCAGGGTCCTCACAAGATGAGTAATTAAATTGTTTTTTGCTGCTCACACATTAAAATGGCCGAGGAGATTAAAGGCACGATGAAGGATGGACGAGCGGCGGGGGGGGGGGGGGGGTTAATCTGTGTTCTGACCCAGTTGAACCCTGGAGTCACACACACACACACACACAAAAAGCTCACATCCTTTGTTTCGTCCCCTCAAAGGCGAGCGGGAGAAAAGAAGGCGATGGGGTTTTAAAGGAGCGATCTGCACATTTCAGTCGCTCCTGCAGTGAATTCAAAATGACCACAAACACATTCCACTGCGGCCCAAATAAATAAAAGCCCACTTCGAATGAGGGGCGAGTGCTCTTTTCGTAACCCTTGACGACGACGACGACGACAAGTAAATGACCAGAGGCTTGTAAAGACGAACATCTTCGTTCTTTCTTTCTGTCGGGCTGCATCTCTCTCTGCCACGAGCTCATCTTACGAACCCCCTCGGTGGTTATGGATTAACAATAGTTGCTCAATCTCGTTGCTCCACAAATTCAATCACCAGTTCTCGGCGCGGCCTGCAGCCTCCGGCCCAGACGCCTTCATCTTCGTTGACTGGAAGACTCGGGAGGAGAGGCTGTGTGAAGAGCGGCTCACGTGGCACCTGGACAACAAGCCTGTGTGAACTGGGGAGGGGTATTATAGTGCGAAACACCTTCTCTTCTCTCAGTGCTGAAAGATTAAGAGCGGTTATCCCATTAAACTTGGGTAAAATGCCATTCTTGTGTCTTTAAGCTCTCACACAGGAGGTCAAGACGGAGTCTGCCGCTGCTCACGAGGCTGTAATCTGCCCAAAGTTACAATAATTAATGTTAAGCTTCTCCGGCAAAACGTTTCGTAAAAGAACTGCTCCTGATAATATACTTAAAGGACGTTGTTTGTGTTGCTGCGGCGAGACGAGCGCGCGCGAGTGTGTGCACGAGTCCCCGTGACACTCACGTCGCTTGAATCTTTAGTCAAACTATAAGCTGATGCTGCCACAATGCTGGATTAGGACGACAGACGTGGGGAGAGGAGAGAAGAGTGAGGGGCCGGCTCGCGCGATGCCGAGGATCTTTAAACATGTATAACACCTCCACTGACATTAGTGTGAGGAGGGAAGTGTCTGCAGGAAAGACAACGTGAGTGTGTCCACACACGTGAAGTGCGGACGTTTAAGTGAACTTTTCCTGAGGGGCTGTGTGTGAAAATGCAAATGTGCAAACAAATGTTGCCGCTGACATTTTCCCGTCAGCGAGCGAGCGGTCACGTCGAACACTCAGAACACGGACGCCTCGGGACGTTCAGACGATCTGCTGCGCCATTCGTCATGTGTGGAAGTCAAACTCGGGGAAACGTCCGGACACAATTTTCCCCGACGCTTTCCAGAGTTTGACTTTGGAGGAGGCAGGAAAAAGTTAGGGACAATGACTGGAGCATGGTTTGTGCACTGGTCTGAGAACCATCTGATCTCACTAGCAGAAGAAACTAGCAACACTTCCGTTCAATGAAAGGACTTGAGAGCCATGTTGGACATCTGAGACATTCCCGTTCTTCAACCCTCCACAGAACCACAGCCCCCGTCGGAGGTCCGGTGTGAAGACGTTGACAGTCGCTCCCTTTCCTCAGATCCTGAGCGGGATACGCTGCGTGTGCAAAGTACATTAAGCTCCTGCTGGATCCTCCTCGGGCCTTTCTCTCCTCTCGCCGACACAAAGGCAGATTAAAGGGAAACGTGCGGCATTAAAAAAGAAGCCCTGTGTCAATCTTATCGGCTCGGAGAGCAGTTTTTAAACATATGTTAATCTGGAGAGGTAGAACTCATTGTGCCCTCTCTCTCTGCTTGTTTATCTCTTATCGAGGCGCAGGAGGTGAGGGGCGGCTCTGCGGCGGCGGCTAAGTGCCATTATTTGGATAATTGCGTCCATTGTTACAGGTTATATAGCTATTTGAAACGGAGGTGTGTGTAAATAGGTGCAGGGGCCAGGTGGGGGGGCGGCGGAGAGATATTCAAACACGAGGGGGGGTTTCTTCTGAAGGCTACACGAAGCATTTGAATGCTCCATCGTACCTCGAGCTGAATTTTCAATCAGCGAGAGTTTGATATGTTTTTCTGCTCAACAATACCTTTTTGAAAAACAACAAAGCCGAGGTCAGACGCGTTACACGAGTCGCTGGAAACGTACAAGTGATGAACGGGATCTTATTTTTATACAAGAGGAAAACGAGAGAACGGAAAGGAAACAAGAGCGTGTTAGAATTATTAAAAAACATTCCTCCTAAAATTGTCCTCATCCGATATTTGTCTGCGATAAAATCAAAATGTAAATCCAGAAAAACAAAACATATCTCAGACACCATCAGACGTTCAAGCGTAAAAAAGTTTAGGAATGTTTCCTAACGTCCTACGGCACAGACAACTATAAAATATGATTATGAATGACGCATATGTTCAAATGTACTAATAATCTATAATATATCATTTAATAAATGAAGTCCTGATGCCGGAGGCGAACGTTGTCCTCGTGTTGCACGTGTGAAGGACGACGCTCCCGCCGGCGCAAGAATAACAAGTTCATTAGTCGAGGGGCGTCGTCGCAGGAATTCAAATTCCCCCCCGACCCGGGCGCGGCCTCCGATTGGCCGGCCGCGTCAGCACGCCGGGACTCATTAGAGCCCAGCAGTAATTAAGAGTTGTTAGAAAGTGAATTCTCCAACCGCAGATTAGAAAATTAAACTATTTACTGATTACATATTAATAGAAGACAACAATGGCGCTTGCCATAAGCTTGGAAGGCAACCAAGGAATAAATCTGTGTACTTAATTACCATAAACAATGGGGGCATAGAAATGGAGTTTTATGCCCACTCCCTCCTGTAATGTGTCTGATATCAGAGGACACTTGACAATTCTTGTTCAATTATCTCTATTATTTAATGTGCTGTGAACTGCCTCCGAGTAAATAAATTAACCACCCCAATTACTCTGGATTCATCTGGGGAGGCGGCGGCCTAATAGAAAACGCTGCATTGTGCCCAAACCGAGGGGGAGAGAGAGATGTGGGAGAAAAGGAGGGAGGCAAGGGGGAGAGAGGAGGAAGGGAGGGATGGAGGGAGAGAGGGATGGAGGAAGAGATGTGGGAGCAAAGGAGGGAGGCAAGGGGGAGAGAGGAGGAAGGGAGGGAGAGACGGATGGAGGAGGGAGAGAGGGATGGAGGAGGGAGGGGGGAGGTAGAGAGGGAGAGAGGGAGAGAGGAAGAGATGTGGGAGAAAAGGAGGGAGGCAAGGGGGAGAGGAGGGAGGGAGAGAAGGGAGGGAGAGAGAAATGGAGATTCACAGGGATAAAAAGGGAACAGAGGAAATAAAAAAATAAAAAGTGGAGGATGGAGACAGAAACAGAGAGAAGGAAATAAAAAATAAAATAA
The DNA here is from genome assembly GCF_022379125.1 of Scophthalmus maximus. NCBI lineage: Eukaryota > Metazoa > Chordata > Actinopteri > Pleuronectiformes > Scophthalmidae > Scophthalmus > Scophthalmus maximus. Next base: position 531,245 of record NC_061524.1, on the reverse strand, counting down.
AATTGATCACAAAAAGTTAGAAAATGAACGTTATTAAGGACCTGATTCCGTGAGAGATAAACAATATGAGACGCAGTCGGACGAGGAGGGAGGCGGCTCAGGATTGACGAAGCGCGACGTGATGGGGAAGCGGTGGATCTTCTGCTGACGGAGCGGAGACACGAACAGTCGCTCAGGGTCACATGACCGTACGAGTGCTGTGCTGGTATAAACTACAGACATTCACCTGGTTAATAACCTGAGAAACTATAGAACTACATATGGGGAATAATCAGTGAAGCACATGATGTATACACATGATGTACACACATGATGTATACACATGATGTATACACATGATGTACACACATGATGTATACACATGATGTACACACATGATGTATACACATGATGTACACACATGATGTACACACATGATGTATACACATGATGTACACACATGATGTATACACATGATGTACACACATGATGGACACACATGATGTACACACATGATGTACACACATGATGTACACACATGATATATACACATGATGTACACACATGATGTATACACATGATGTACACACATGATGTACACACATGATGTATACACATGATGTATACACATGATGTACACACATGATGTACACACATGATGTATACACATGATGTACACACATGATGTACACACATGATGTATACACATGATGTATACACATGATGTACACACATGATGTATACACATGATGTATACACATGATGTACACACATGATGTACACACATGATGTATACACATGATGTACACACATGATGTACACACATGATGTATACACATGATGTACACACATGATGTACACACATGATGTACACACATGATGTACACACATGATGTACACACATGATGTATACACATGATGTACACACATGATGTAGACACATGATGTACACACATGATGTACACACATGATGTACACACATGATGTACACACATGATGTATACACTCGATTCAAGGCATTTTGTGATTGTGATGTATACACATGATGTACACACATGATGTACACACATGATGTACACACATGATGTACACACATGATGTATACACATGATGTACACACATGATGTATACACATGATGTATACACATGATGTACAGTACACACATGATGTACACACATGATGTACACACATGATGTATACACATGATGTACACACATGATGTACACACATGATGTATACACATGATGTATACACATGATGTACACACATGATGTATACACATGATGTATACACATGATGTACACACATGATGTACACACATGATGTATACACATGATGTACACACATGATGTATACACATGATGTATACACTCGATTCAAGGCATTTTGTGATCGTGATGTAAAAACAATGTCTGAAGAAAATATGTACTTCTGTGTCTGTAGCCTCTCTTTTGAATTTGTGACTCCAGCTCCAATTTAGTTTCTTATCATATTATAGTTTCTGTGATCATCATCTGAACTCCAGCCCAACCATCAGTAGAGCTGCAACAGTTCATCGACTAGTTGATCAGTAATCGATTACTAAATTAATCTAATAAATGTATTATTTTGATAATCGATGAATCGGTTCAAGTAGTATTTATTTTTTAAAAAAGCTCTGATTTCTGTTTCTAAAATATGAATATGTTCTGGTTTCTTTGTTCCTCTGTGACAGTGAACTGAATATCTTTGGTGTGTGGACAAAACAAAACATCATGTTGGAGTTTTCTGTATAGTTTTTGGACATCACAGTGGAGACACGAGCAGGTCTTCACCCCATGTCCCCGAGTACAGTACAGGCAGCAGACAGATGTGACGGATCAATACCGGAAAACAGCCAATCAGCCACAACTTCAATCAAAAATAAAAATATCTATCATCTGTGACAGCCCACAGAAGGTGACCTGGGTGTGTGAGGTGATAAAGGTTACTCTAGTGACCAGCTGTCAGCGGCTCATCTCGCTCCGATGCCTCCGGAGCCGCGGCCCAGAGGCTCGATCCATAACCTATCGGACGAGTCTCTGCAGAATCAGATATAGAAACACTTTCAGGAAGTAAAGTCGGGAGGAGTCGGGAGCAGACGTGCTCCTGATCCGTTGGTTCTCCTGAACAGGAAGTATTTAAATGTGGCACAACTGTGACCATAACTACAGAAACCAATACCGTATATTTACTACAACACCCACAGGTCAAGTGTGTCGACAGGTGGGAACCACATTTATCTTTTCAATTTCAGTTCCTCACCGATGTTATAAAAGAGGAAGTGAAAAGCCTCCAAGGTGAATTTCTCCTTGTGATACCGTTTTTTATTCTTTTATTATTTTGTCGCCTTCTCTGTTGTCACCTCGGTGAATCGGATTCTTCTGGAGGGGCCCACAGGTATATTTCATATATATATGTTTGGAGGTAAATAGTCTGGCGTCTTTCTGGCTACAACCTGCTTTATCAGTGGGCGAAGAAGAGGGAGGAGGAGGAAACAGCCCCTCAGACTGACACAATGGCAGCTGCTCCGACGGGGGAAGAGGGCACAGAGGCAGGCAACAAAAAAAAGGAAAGGAAAGGAAACAACAAATAGAGGACGAGATCGTCTGGATATCAGCACCCACATGGGATGGAGACGCTGAGCGCAAATCCCACAGCCCCAGTTTCCCTTTTTCAAAAAAAACAACCTGAAATGAAATGAAAACACCGCGTTCACCGGCCGATGGATCAGAGAGAGAACGAACGCTGCTGCTGAACGACCTCGTGAATTCTGAACCTACAGCCTCAGTTACCACGTCGTGGGTGAGGGAGCAGGGACGGTTCAGGAGCACAGAATGACAACGCTACTCCAGTTTCAGTTGGGGACTGAACGGAGCCTCCTCTTCCTCCCCCCTTCCTCCTCCTCCTCCTCCTCCTCCTCCCCTCTTCCTCCTCTCTCCTCCTCTTCCTCCTCCCCCCTTCCTCCTCCTCCTCCTCTTCCCCCTCTCCTCCTCCTCCTCTACTCCTCCTCCCCTCCTCCCATCTTCCTCCTCCTCCTCCTCCTCCCCTCTTCCTCCTCTACTCCTCCTCCCCTCCTCCCATCTTCCTCCCCTCTCCTCCTCCTCCTCCCTCCTCCTCTCTCCTCCCCTCCTCTTCCTCCTTCTCCTCCTCCTCCTCTTCCTCCTCTCTCCTCCCCTCCTCTCCTCCTCTTCCTCCCCTCCTCCTCTCTCCTCCCCTCCTCTCCTCCTCTTCCTCCTTCTCCTCCTCCTCCTCTGGCTCAGCTCTCGTGTCTCATGTCCTCTAACAAGGTTTTACCCTCAGCAGCCAAATCTTAAATAAAAACCTTTCTGAATAGCGACTGCGTTCACAAGCCAAAACCCCGGATTTCACTTTGTATATGCGCGGGCTGTGTAAGCATCTGTGTGTGTGTGTGTGTGTGTGTGTGTGTGTGTGTCTGTCGTGGATTTGTGAACTGTGTCAGCGCTCATGTTGTGTTGCCTGATTTTTTTTTTTGAAACATTTCTTTGCTTCTCCCTCTCTCCTCCCTTCAACTCAGCCCGTCTTTCCTTATACAGCATATCAATGAAGGCCAGATATGTACTAGGGGGAAGGAGGGTGTGTGTGTGTGTGTGTGTGTGTGTGTGTGGCTGTGCATGGCTGAGCACACTGTTCAATAGTGTGGAGGGAGGGAGGCTGGCTGGGGCCGCGGCTGGCAAACGGCTGCAGTGGAGACTTCAGCTGGGGCTCCGCTATCGCACCCAGTTATCGTTTCCCCCATGAAGGGCTCCCTTATCACCCCGGCCCAGAGAGGTCTCCCTTCTTCTCCCATCCCCGAGACACACTCCCCCCCAATACTCCCACCCCACCCATCCCTTCCCCTCCCTACTCCACCTCCTCCCTCACCCCCCATCCCCTCCTTTCATATCCACCCAGCGCTCCGTCGCTCAACATTCAACCGAGAGGGAGGGAAGGACGGGGGGCTTCAAAGACTCCCTCTCACACTAACACACACACAAGTCCCCAAGTGTACATGCATGTGTGCGTGTGTGTGTGTGTGTGTGTGTGCGCGTGTGTGTGTGTGCGTGTGTGTGTGTGTGTGTGTGTGTGCGTGTGTGTGTGTTTGTGTGTGTGCGTGTGTGTGCGTGTGTGTGTGCGTGTGTGTGTGTGCGCGTGTGTGTGTGTATGTGTGTGTGCGTGTGTGTGTGCGTACGCTCAATTTGCCAAAACTGTTTTTCCAGTGTAATTGGGCTTGGGGTACCTGTGTCCATGAGATAGCGCAGCCTCTTCTCCACGCGAGCTGCTCGGGCGTCGATGTGCCTCTGCTCGCTCTCCAGTGCAGACAGCTCCCCAACCACATACTGACTGGTGTCTTTGAACGCCTTCTGTCAAGCAGAGAGGGAGGGAGGGAGAGAGAGAATGGTTAGGAGAGAAAAGGAAGAGTAGTGCGATACGGCATTAAACAGAGGACGGGGAGAGAGAAACAGGATGGAGGGATGAAACAGAACAGTGGGGAGAATAGAGAGAAACACAGAGATGGAGGGGACGCGACAGGATGACGACAGTCGAGGGAGAAAACTAAATACAGGATGAGAGGGAGGAGGAGAGAGACAATGTCTGACGGATATGTGGCGTCAGGACAGAAGACGAGAGAATGTTTGGCAGAAATAAAATAAAAGAGTTTCATTTCACAACAGATTATAGAAAAACAGTCGGTGACAAACTGTTGCTGCTACGAAACCTTTTACTTCACAGCTGACTTTTATTGAATGTTTAGAATAAACTTTAAATTGTGAATCTTATCTTCTCTTTTCTCACCTCGTTCATAAAGAAAAGGAACACGTGCAAATGATTTAAAACCTAAAGTTGATGCTGCCACTCACATACACAAAGAAAGAAAGAAGCACTTCCTCCATCTCCTGACGACAGATGAAATCCTGTCTTTATGAAGGAGTCTGTATTAATCTGTCGTCTGATTGTGAACGGGGATAAAAGAAGCCGAGGTCTCATCTGAATGTTACTCAGAGGAAGAGACGAAGGCGACTGGAGCTGCAGCTATCGATCAGTTTCATCATCGATTCATCTGTCGATTGTTTCCATTAATCGATTCGTTGTTTGGTCCAAAAAGGAGCGAAGGAACCAGGACATGTTCACTACTAGTTCACTACTTGAGCCGATTAGTCGACTGTCAAAAGAGTTGCTGATTGATTTAGTCGTCGATCACTAATCGACTGATTGTTGCAGCTCAGGAAGGAGTGGTCTGATCACAGTCACTGTGACGCTGTCGTCCCATTCCATCAGTCATATCACCTTGATGTTACATTGTCCTGGTATAACATCCAATCCAGAATCAATACTTTTATTCTCGGTGCCTCCAGCGGATGATCATCACTGTGGATATTTTCATATTTAACAGGTGGACTTCGCTCATGTGATATTAACCCACCTGAACATGTACACACACACACACACACACACACACACACACACACACACACACACACACACACACACACACACACACACACACACACACACACACACACACACACACACACACACACACACACACACACACACACACACACACACACACACACACACACACACACACACTCCGTCCCTGACCCCGTCACCACCTTCGTCTCCCGACTACTTGTTATTCCCCCGGAGGAGAAACTCGTCCCGAGTGAGGAGAGATGTTTATTCAAATTCACGACTAGAGGATGCATCCGGAAAAAATATCTCCATTTTATTGCTGATGCACTTCGTTTTTCTTAATGCGAAGGAGAACTAGTGAGCGGGAGAAAGTTTTTTCATTTTTTTTATTCCACCCAGGCCAGCACTTTTCCCTGTTCTCTTTCCAGTGTGTGTGTGTGTGTGTGTGTGTGTGTGTGTGTGTGTGCGTGCGTGCGTGCGTGCGTGCGCCCGTCGATTCCCAGCAGCCTCCTCCTCGCGCGCTCTCGCTCTATCACCATATTCTTCCTTGGCAAATCAATTTTACACATGATCAGCCCACTCCCCTTGCCGCGCTCGGCCCAGCCGTAATTAAGAGGAGGGAAATTACCATATATATTATATTAATGCAAACATCATTCAGCAGGTAATTCTTGGCTGATCGGGATAATGGAAAGGTTGAACACCCATTAACCCTGGGGCCCGGCACTGGGAGGGAGGGTGTGTGTGTGTGTGTGTGTGTGTGTGTGTGTGGGACTGGGGTGGAGGGGGGCAGGGGGGCAGGGGTCGAGGGTAGGAGATGGCTGCTCAGGAGGAGAGATTCACCCCCGTGGTCTCCTGTCGAACCACACACTCACCGGAATAATAGCATTTATATAGACACTGTGCTTTGTACTCACGAGTTCTAACACAGGCTGAGGAGAGAGAGAGAGAGTGTGTGTGTGTGTGTGCGTGTGTGTGTGTGTGCACTTGAAGGACACGCAGCCGCACCTCTAAATGGCAGAGCAGCTGATATCTACCATTGTTATAATTAAAATGGCCGCCTGTCAGATCAATACTTAGATGTCTGAGGACAGTAGAGAGAGACAGTGTGTGAGGTGGACAAGGTGAAGAGGAGGAGGGAAGTTGAAGCAGAGAAGAAGAAATCACTGACAGATTTATCTTAGAGAGACGAGGAACTAGAAAAGGTCAAGAGGGAGCAGTCACTTCTGACCTCGCCACTCATTAACGAGGCCGAGGCTCCGGCTGCAAACAGAAGAATGATTCAGGAGGAAACAACAAACCTCCTCTTCCAATGGTCTGCGAACATCCACGTCTGTGGGTGAACCTCGGTCGTCCTCGGGCTTCTTCAGATCCTCAGGAACAGACTTCTGTCTCTTCACCTCTGGACAGAAGAGGATGTGGACGGACGTCAGCAAAACAACTACGGCCTGTTATTTAAGAGACAGTTGAGGAATCCCTTCCTAGTTGTCAGTGATCTGTCCGTGTCAATTCATGTTTTTTAAAAGTGCAATACTGCTACTAACATCTTGCGTCACGTGAATATTCTGAATTTCGTCGACTCTGTATGTGATGTCATCGCGTGAAGAGTTCGTGAGCATCGTGTCTGGTGTGAACACGAGTCCTCATGTCTCTGACTGAGCCACTGAGTGATTGAGATTCTTCTATATGAAAACACTTATCTTTTTGTTTGTGGGTGTGTGGTTTTTGCTGTAAAACTTGTGAAATGATCGTGTTGCAACAAACCACTTGAGAAGTAAAAGGACGAGATGAGGAACCTTTTCCAGAACTGTCCCTGAACTCTCAGGTGTGTGTGCACACACTCCTCCCTGGGAAACACTGTATGGATTGTGTGTGTTTGTGTTGTGTTGTGTCGTCACCCACCCGGTCGGTTCTCCACGTACTGGCTGAAGGACTTCAGCTGAGTTTTGCGGACGGCCGAGTCCTTGTTGAAGACGACCGGGCTGCGCAGCCTCTCCGTCGCTCTGCGCAGCCGCTCTGCTCGCAGCCGCTCTGCTCGCAGCTCCTCAGCGTTGTTCTGTCAGACACGGAGGAGATGAGGATTCAGGCACTCGATAATCTGTTGATACTGTACGTCATTGATGAAACTTCTACAAGTACATGAAGACAGATCATCTCCAAATAGTCAAACAGACAGACAGAAACAAATGTAGTAGTTTAAATCATTGACTTGAATTTATTTAGCAATAAGTCTTTTATTCTGTCGGCTTCTAGCAGCCACTGAGATCTGCTCTCATGCTTTAACAAGGAGCTGATTCTGGATTCACACAACATACATGCAAACGCAAACACGCGAGCAAACACGCCGACTGAAAGGCCTTCAGATAAATCTGGTAGAAGTTGATATGTGAGCTGCATTGTTTTCACACACACACACACATACACATACACACACACACACACACACACACACACACACACACACACACACACACACACACACACTCTCACTCATGAGACAAAAAGGAGGCAATTAACTCGACTTTCAACAAACCTCCAGCCATAAAATATATTCAGATTATGCAAAATGCAAAAAAACCCAACCCTGCTATTGTTTTCAAAGTGAACATGTGTTAAAAAGCTGCACGCTCGTTTCTCCTGTGTGCAGAATGTTTTATTACAGAGGCCTCGACAGATGCCAAGCCGAGTGGAAAAAAGAAAACCTGACTCGGGCGATGAGATTGACGTCGTGGCAAAACGTTAATAAGACGTCGAAACGTGTAATAAAGTCGACAATTAGGGGGCAAACGCGTTCCGCCGCTGGAGACGGGAGGAGACAGTCGGGCGGACGACTAATGGAGACGGCGTGCGGGCGAGGAAACGAGCCGCAGACGGAGAGTTGTTAGTTTAGCTTCAGATTATTGACTTTTCAGAAACAATGTCAGCAATTAACTCTGTTCTCGCTTCGTTGTCGGCTTTTTACCAGCCACTTAAAAACCTTGAGTCAACGACACATCGAGGCAAATTTATTTATGAGGTGATGTGAACAAAATGCCCAATTAAACTTTATATTTTACTACATAAAGCCAGAGCTCGGATGTGAGACAAAGTTTCCTTTTGTTTGTTTGTGTGGACGTCAACCAGGACGGAGAGAAAACCTGCTGGGCAGCATCTACTGGCTCCTTCTGACTTCCTGAATAACATGTCTCCACCTTCTCGCCCACTTTAACCCGGGTACAGTTTGACGTGGGGACAACGCGGGCTGCTACGCCTGCACTCCGACCACTGACGTTCTGATCAGTGGTCGACCCGCTCCGACTCCTGAAGCCACAACTGACGGACTGAAAGGG
>NC_061524.1:510000-515000 GCF_022379125.1 Scophthalmus maximus | reverse complement strand
AAGAGGGAGAGAGACAGAGAGAGAGAGAGAGAGAGAGAGAGAGAGAGACAGAGAGAGAGACAGAGAGAGAGAGAGAGAGAGAGAGACAGAGAGAGAGAGAGAGAGAGATGATAAAAGAAGGTGTTAGGAAGGAGCAGGAAAGAAAAGCTTGGTTAGTGTGTTTACAGTCATCTGATCACATGTTGCCTCTCAGAGAGGGACGATGACAACCTGTTGTCATGGAGCGTGGATTGTGGTCTGACGCCAAACGCTTTTGTTTCACGTGTCACGCGTCTGATTTCGGAACGCTGAAAACCACACGCATATTTAGTTCAGTGCAAACGAGCTAAAGGCGACATCACGCCGGGTGTTTCCTTCACGACAACACACAGCAACAGATCGTGAAAGTTTCCTTCTACATTAGAAAATGAACGCAGAAAACTGGGACGGCGACCTGAGCGCGCTGGCTGCATGGATGACCCCGACCACGGATTAAAACCACAGACGCTCAGCTCCCCCTGCTCTTTACGACGGGGCGGGGAGCGGCACCGAGAACAAAGACAGAATCATACTAACAGCATTTCCTCTTCTTTTTTTCTTCCTCTCTTTTCCTAATTTGCTAGCTGCGACGTGGAGCGTGCTAGCGAGCGCCCGTTCCTGCGCGGCTGGCTCGGGCCCTAATTAATGGGAGGCCATGGTGATGGAGTTTGGAAAGTTTCTTTGCGGGGACACACTTTGGGGGGGGGGGGGGGGGGGGGGGGGGGCTGCATTAAAGGGCTGTGAATGGTGTTGAGGGAAGAGAGGGAGGGAGGGGGGAGGGGGGGTGGGATTAGCCGTTCTGCTCGGGAGGCCTTGTGTATCACGGCCCACAGCATTTCTCTCCTCTCTTCCTCCTCCTCCTCCCTCGTTCCCTTCTTTCCCTGCAACTCCATTTTTAATGAGACCAACAATTAGTCCAATTCACAGAAGCTGAAAGAGCAAATAAATCAAGTGCGGTTGTCTTCTCTGTCCGTCACTTCACCTGACACGTGGCTCATCTCACGTCGTGGCTGGTGGAACAACAGACACCTGGCGTGGCCACACCCACACGACCCCGCTTCCTGTCTGAAACTCAAACGGTCTCCGAACACACCTGAAAACACCAATCACTGGGTCCTTTCCAGATACACTCCAGGAAGGAACTTCCCTTGTTTATCATTTTGAATTGTTACATTTGACGTGATGCTGAAAAGTAAGACAAGAATTTATTCTCTTGAAGCATCGACGAGGTCGAACCAGTAAATGTTATTTTGCTTCGTCCGCTGGTTGTGGAGTCGCGACTGAGAAGAACCAATCAAGAGGCGAATGCCAGCGACTGCGTCATCGTTTCTAAACGTCTGTTTTCGCCCGTTCGGACTAAAACGCAGCCCCAAGTTTTCAAAATAAAACGGCCCGTTTCCCAACGTCTTGATTTCAGGTGCTCGGACACTGCGGAGGTTTGGACGTCAGGCGTGAATGTAGCAGCAGGGATGTGTTCGTAGTCGTTTGTTCATCTCTCCATTGATTCATATTCATGTATGGAACCAACGTTCTACCAGTCGTCCTCCATCCTCTCCCTCTCGTCTCTTCTCTTCTCTGTCTTTGTCCTCACCGGTCGACACTCTCACTTTACTTACGCCCGACCGACCGGAGCAGAGGAGCCACACGAGCGCTGTAGTGTGGAGGAATCTGAATCAAATGACAAGAGAGGCCCTAAAAATAGCCATTATCATAATAACCCCAATTTCAAGGCAAATGGAAAGCAGTGGGGAACGCGCGCGGCAGCGTTCACTAACCCCTGCAAGCCGTTATTAGAAGCGTTTGGTATTTGGAGCCATAATTTTGCCACACAATGCGTCGTGTTGATTAACAATTACTGGGTGAACAAGACAAAGGGGGGGGGGGGGGGGGGGGGGGGGGGGGGGGGTCTGAATATGAGGGTGGCGCTTTTTAGACCCACGGCTGTTGTCAAATGACATTTTTGTTTTTCTCTGAGGATTAGTTAGAACCCCTTCAGAGAGCGTAATGGGAATGTGTGAGTCATCGTGTGTGTGTGTGTGTGTGTGTGTGTGTGTGTGTGTGAGGAGAGTGAGTTTACATGTCGACAGCATGTGAGCGTGACTTTTCCTTTTGTGTGGCAGTTAATGAGAATTAATAAGTGTTGGTTAGTGTGCCTTTGAAAAAGTACAAATTCTGAAAGTATGTTAATGAGGATAAGTAAGGTCAAAGGAACAATGAACACGCTGTGAGTTCTCGAAGGCTGCAGGTTAATATATTGGCTAGAGCCGACTTTGACTGTGGCCCAGTTGGGACCAGCGACGAGTGTCGTGGTGGTTTGCTCCACGCCGTCTATACTCGTCCATACGCTGCTTTTCTCGGCGTCGGCTGATGAAAGAGATCTCTCTGATTGGCTGTGCAGATTTAATGAATCAGAAAATGAGAAGAGAAACAGAAGTACGAACGAAAGCAAACGAGCTGAATCAAGACTAAAGAGGTTCGTGTTCATCTGTCACTGGGTCGACGTGTTCGTTTGGATCAACTGATCGACGTGATCCAAGAGAGGCCGCCTCTGTACGGACTTCACTTCCGGTCTGAAAGCAGCTCACTGAATGTGTGTGTGTGTGTGTGTTCCGACCTCCAGCAGGACTCCCCTTGCCGCCCTTCCCTCGGTCGGTGCTGGACGCGTCCAGGCTCATGTCGGACATCTTGACTCCGGATCGGGCCTCGGCGATCAGCTGCCTGGCTCGCTCTCTCAGCTGTCTCCGCCGCTCTGCATCGCGCTCCTGAACACACACACACACACACACACATATGAAGAAATTAATTAAAATTCACAAGAAAGAAAATCTAATCTTAGACGAAGTGTCACATGTTTATAGTGTAAACTACTTAATGATCCATTAATCCACATTATGACTATTGTAAGAATTTATATTGTATATGGATCAGAATTTATTCTCTATCACACACACACACACACATAACAAAACCTTCACAGTCACACATACTACCTCAAATACAAAATGAAAAGTTTTTGTTTTGTACACACACACACACACACACACACACACACACCGTCTTGGCACTAGCCAGATATGGTATTGAGCCGTCTCCATCAGAGTAACGGCAGAAATGCCATTTTCAGGGCAATCCAATCTGATCCCGCTGATAGCACAGGCCCACACACACACACACACACACACACACACACACACACACACACACACACACACACACACACACACACACACACACACACACACACACACACACACACACACACACACACACACACACACACACACACACACACACAGAGAGAGAGAGCAAACAGGAAAACCTTGATGATGTCAATTGACAAACACTTAACTGATAAATACCCCACGAAGCACAAACAACAACAACACACACACACACACACACACACACACACACACACACACACACACACACGCACACACACACACACAATGTGCAGGCGTAGAGATGCACAAATGTCCAGGACAGGTGATTTAAAAAGAAAGTTGAGATTTTCCAGAAAAGAAGTGACACAAGGAAAAGAACCGGGAGCAGATAGAAACATACAATTCATTCAAAGCTGCTCTGAGACGCTCATGAGTCAAAGTCATGAGGGAGAGCTGTCACTCAAACGTATTCATGCTGGTGAGTTGTGATGTTTCTAAGACTCAAGTGGAGACTAATGTAGGGAGGAAATATAATATAGTTTGGAATATTTCCTGCATGATTCAAGCCTGTGAGACAAAAACAACAGAAGTTCCGAGGCTCACAAACTGACACACACACTTTTGAGAACTCCAACTTGTACCAGCCCCCCCCCCCCCCCCCCCCCCCCCCCCCCCCCCCCCCCCCCGCGTCTCTCCGTCACTGCTCTCCCTCCCTGTGGTGTTCTGTTAATCAGGCTTCTCCACATTGAGAGGGTTCGGGGCTCTTAAAGGGCTCGGCCTACTGAAGCCGCCCATTTCATCCATTAACAAAACAAGCGGCGCCCGCTAATGAGCTACATCTCTCCATTTCCATGTCAATTGTTTGCTTGTAGCCATTGTTGGGCCGGGACAATGGGGGGCTGTTTTGTAAATGACAGCAACCCTAATGCACTTTGTGTGTGTGTGTGTGTGTGTGTGTGTGTGAGCCCGGGGGGATGTCCACAGGGAGGGGAACACACCTTGAGAGAAACTGGAAAAGATGGAGAGAGAGAGAGGAGATGAAGTGTGATGAGATAAGCGAGAACCAGCTTGTAGAGAGTTTCGAGCGTGACGACACTTTTCCTTCCGCGGCTCCCAGTCCACACGGTTCCAGGAAACAAGAGCAGCGAATGACGTTTGATCGAGGAAACTTCCATTTGTGAAAGATCTTTCCAAGACCGAGGTGAAAACCAAAGGAAAGACGTCATTTAACAATTGTGAATTGTTAAAAAAAGGTGATTTCACAATCATGACTGACATTCAGATATCGGGCTTCACAACCAGAGGATTGGAAAGTTGTTGGCATTTGTTAAAGGAATCAAAGGAATAAAAAAGATTTTTTAGAATCTTGAAAAGTAAAATGAAGTCAAACATTGATTTAATCATATCAAAATCTAATCGCCCGTATAAGTCCATGACCCTCGAGTCGAGGGAGGAAGAACTACTGACGAACCACTCGTCAGGGGAACGAGGCCGAATGGACAGAAACAAGAAGTTCAGACAAGTTTTCATTTTCAGTTTCAACTAGTAGAGAAAAGAGTCCGAGGTGAAGGAAGCAGTTGGTGGAATCATTCAATCGTCTTCCTTTGTTTACAGATTTTTTACGCTGTATGAATTTAATATGATAAATAATAATGTCACTGATCGGCCTCCCGGCTGTGGACTGGTTCTGATATCCAGTCTGACCTTTACAGATATGGATACAACAACAACCAGGGAAAGTGTCTTTGTTCACATACATATTCACAACACATGCCACTGCATTACTGTTGTCGGCCATTTTGGGGACAGGAAATAGGA
>NC_061524.1:492500-497500 GCF_022379125.1 Scophthalmus maximus | reverse complement strand
AGGTAAAGGAAACGCCGTCAGAATCTTAATACCTGACTTCAAGTCTGACGTCACACAGACGGAGGCAGAGGTCGTTCAGAGGTGCATGGCTCGTTTATGAATATTCAGAACGCTGGATGAACAGTGAACTCCTGTTTCTACATTTACACGCCAAGAATGTCCCTAAAACTATCTTTTTGAAATAAGTAGATTCAATAACGGTAGGTACAGATTTTCCTGCGGCTAGTAAAAAAGTTCTAAGCTAAGTTTTATTACACGGGATATGAGAAACTGAATCTCCCTGGACTGGATGGGAGACGCTGACGTAGCGCTCGATTATTTCACCTTTGTGTCGTGTACCTGTTTGGGAGGCGTGTCTGCTGTGTGATTGACAGGGGCGGAGCTGCTGTCCCAGGTGGGCTCGGACTCCGAGTGACGCAGACCGGCCCTTTTCTTCTTCATGAGGTCGGCGTCCCTGTTGTAGGAAAAGCCCAGTTTCTGGTGCGGTGGCGAGGACAAGGGGGAGGACGTGGCCCCTCTCCTGGTGGGGGACGGCGGTTCTGCGTTTCCCTCTTTCCTGTCCTCTCCCGCCTCCTTCTGCTGTCTCTCTTTCTCCATCTCTCGCTCCACTCGCTGTGGTAACTCGCTGATGTCTAATGTGTTCGCTTTGAGCAGCTGCCCTCTGTCCTCGGAGCCGGGCGGCGCCATGCGGGTCGAGTCCGTGGCCGAGACCGCTAGTACTGTGCGCGGTGACGGGACCGGAGCTGAGGACAGCGAGTGCCCTGCTGTTGGCAAGCTGGACGAAACAGCTCCCGCGTCCGCCTTCCGACTCGCCGTTTCCGTGGCCTCTTCCTCTGCGGCTTTAGTGCCGTTAGACTCTCCGTCTCCGGCCGGCTCACCGGTGGCCTGGCGGTGCTGCACATCGTTGATCTCAGCGTAGAACTTGTCCTGGCCTATGGAGGCGTTGGTGTCGGTTTCAAAGTCGCCCACTTTGTATGTGCTGCGGTTGCTGTTGGCCTCGATCTGCACCACGTTGAGCTCCTCACCGGAGAAGTGGGCGCGGATCTGGTACAGGTAGGTCATCACCGTCAGCTTGTCGGGGATGGCCAGCAGCACCATGTCGGACGGCTCCAGGAGCCGGGAGATGCCCAGACTCGCAAAGACATCGTACGCCTGACGAAGAAGAAGAAAAGAAGAAGAAGAAGACACAAACATGACTTGTAATTACAGATTCACAACATCATGTCACAACCAGCGCCTGAACGGGGTTCAACTGTCTCAAACACATTTTAGGTGACACCAGTTGGGGAGAAGTCTTCCTCTCTTTGTACTCGGTGCATGTTGCATTGCACACGCGTGTGCAGTTGTTCATGTGTGTGGAGAGACACCTTTGGCATGACTGCTGACAGGTCATGTCAGGGATGGTTGTCCCCGATAAGAGGCAGATACCCCAAGACAGAGCGCTTAATCCCAAACTCTGTGTGTGTGTGTGTGTGTGTGTGTGTGTGTGCTTATCGCTCCCCCACATCAACCTGCCCACGCTCTCCGTCACGCGTGTAATTGGTCTGATTAGAGTTTGATGAGAAAATAGTTTGATTATCAAGCGACACACGAAACCCAATCCCCCATCGGCAGATAGACTGAGACACAGAGAGGAGGGATGGAAACATTATCGCAGCCAATGACAGGTAAATAAATAGATTAACGGCACGCGCACACACACACACACACACACACACACACACACACACACACACACACACACACACACACACACACACACACACACACACACACACACACACACACACACACACACACACACACACACACACACACACACACACACACACACACACTCCCCCCTCCCGTCCGTCTCTCCCAGGTATCGCAGCTTGTATCTGGCTGCTTGATAGTGTTGATCAAATTCAAACCTGTTGCGGCGCTCGTTTGTTTCACTGCCTCCGCAGATATCTACCGTCTGTCAATCTCTCTCTCTTAGTCTCCGTCTCCCTCACGACTTCCAAACTCTCCCTCCGTGTAGTGGAACTTTTATTTATCCCGCGGTTTGTTTGGAGGAGCCTCTGTTTGCTCTTTGTGGCCCCGTCCCGTCATATTGTAATTACGCAGAGAAGGAAGTCTGTTGAGAACGTTATGATTCATCCATGAGATGTAGGGAGGTTTTTTTGTTTTTTTAAAGCTTCTTTCTTAATTGACGGTCTCCAGTGTCATATATTTTCATTCCGCCATTTTAATTGAGTGTGTGAACTTTAAGGCGCCGAGTTATGTTTCAAAGATCTGGTTCGTACCATCTGCTCCAGATATTTTCTTTAAAATCGACCACTCGGTGCAGAGTGGATTGCTGAGTGGTATTCATGGATGTATGTTCAACTGTACCTGTTTCTCTGACGGAGACGGAGGCCTGGTAACATGAGAACAAGGAGGTGAGAGCCTTCGACTGCGTAATATTTCTCCATTTACAATCAATTATGTCGTCTTTTGTTCGCAGAAATCTTTTTCACTCTCACCTCCTTTGTCCCGTCCTATTGATGGAGAGGGCGACAACGGCTGGAACAACAATACTCGCACAGGGAAACGAGGTGCGTGTGTGTGAGTGTGTGTGTGTGTGTGTGTACTTGCAAAGACAAGGCAGGAAGAAAGGAGGTGACGGCGGAGGGGAAAAAGAAAAAGGGAGAACAGAGGCGAGTTTGCCTTTACAGCCCCCCCCCCCCCGGTAGAAAGGAGAGTGTGAAAGAGAAGAGAAAGAGGGAAAAGAAAGAGAAAGAATATGGGGAATAAGAGGCCTGATTGGGTTTCTAACACGTATTCAGAGGAGCAAAGTGTGCTGGCATTGTTCCCCTCTCAGCCGGCCGGGCCCTGAAGAGAGCGACAAGGTCTCTGCTCAATGGGGAGAGAGGGAAAGAATGAGAGTGGGAGAAAGTGAGAGCTGCGTGAGGAGGGCGGAGGGAGGGTTTAGTTTCAGGGTCTTGACATGTGCGACAGTCTTTTTAAAATCAGTGTGGTGCTGTCTGTATATTCTTGTTCAATCTTCTCTCAGGCACTGAAGTCAGGAACGTTTCCCAGAACTCTTCCAGAGCGGCTGCATGTGAGAACGCAAAAGTTGCGGCAGACATTTTTTTCCCGGAACAACATCACTTAAGTTAATCCATTAATCGATTAGTGGTCGACTACTGTATGAAGATTAATCGGTTCAAGTAGTTAAAGGTAGAGGTAAAAACTCTCCTTCTTAAATGTGAATATATTCTGGTTTCATTAAGCGACAGATTAATAAATAGAGAATAATTGTTAGTTGCAGCCATAGTTTTTTTTTGGGGGGGGGGTAATGTTTTCTACAATCAGACATTTCCTGTAGCATGACTTTTTATACTTATCTTTAAAAATATTATAATCAATGATAATGATTTCCCTGATCCTCGGTCAATAACATCGGAAAGAAGCTTGTCAATAAACTTCATCTCCACTGACTCAACACTGATGGATCAGAGACACTCCTTGTTGTCCACTATGAATATTGTATATGTTGTAACAATGACAAAAAGCTTTTGGTTCCAGACTAAATACCTCCCCCCCAGGGGCTGCTGCTCCTCCCCTCCGCTCCACTCCCTCTCCCTGTGATTGACAGCTGTCTATCGCTGTCAATCATCTGTACCCCTCCCCTCAGGGCTGTGCTCGCGGTCGCTTGGGCCCGGTGCTCGGTGCTACGCTATCAGATGGCACGAAAAATGACTTCTCCTTGGCCTCATTACACACGCACACACACTCACACACACACACTCACACACACACACATACACACACACACTCACACACACACACACACTCACACACACACTCACTCACACACACACACATACATACACACACACACACACACTCACACACTCACTAACACACACACACACACACACACACACACACACACACACACACACACACACACACACACACACACACACACACACACACACACACACACACACACACACGCTTCACTCTCATCATGTACATTCCTCCAAACACCACATGTATGAAATCCTCCACACACACGATGATGGATCATTTCAGATCCTTTAACTGTTCTGAATATTCACTTCCTTCATATAATTTTTTCCTCTCTCTCACCCAAAATATTGATTGTCCTTATCTGTCATAATTCAGCAGCACAGTCTGAGCTCATTGCAATCACTGCTCACAGATATGGAATGTGAGGGGGGGGGCGGCATGTCTGGGAAAAAGCAAGAGATGCTTGTCGTTTCTATACATTTCCATTTCAATAAATCAAACACACGCTCCAGTTACTCTCCACGAAGCAGCGACACTGGACGACGGACTACGTCTCTTCAACTCTTATTTTACAATCCTCTTCCTTTGGTTTTCTTTATTCAGTTTCTCTCTGGCTCCTTGGCCTGTCACACGGTGATTTTCTCTCTCTCTCTGTCTTGTTGAATTCTTTTTGGGCAGGCAGCATCACAGCCCCCTCCTCCTGTTCAACACCCTCAGCGAGCTACACGACAGCCCATGATGCGTTACGCCTCTTTTCCCTGAACCTGAACTCACCAGCCCGGTTGTCGGTCCTTTACTCGTCTTTGCGTCTCTGTAATCGAATTAAAAACAAAATGGAGTGTGATTGGACTTTTCCCGCTTCACAATAACAGTCCACGCACATGCTCAGTGGACGTGGTCACGTAGTCTCAAGTAGAGACGGAGATCAAGAAAGTTTCTCGTTTCTGTTTTGAAAATGAAAAACTTGGTCGTACGGATGTAGCACGGTCATAAACATCTTCTGGCTCAGAGTCGCTCGTATATAAACGCAGGTTACTGAGGCCTGTCATATTTACCAGCGTCTCTCCTTGTGCTGCAAAGGAATCGCTCGCTTGACCACGTGTACACGAGCACCGGGTGTAGATGTGGACGGAGGAGCCGGTCGCAGCTGTTCACCTCCTATCACCTGCCACGGCACATTGCCATATTACTTATATCTCACATATTTCTTCAGGGCT
>NC_061524.1:457500-485000 GCF_022379125.1 Scophthalmus maximus | reverse complement strand
ACAACGTGACGACTAGACCAGCGTGGAGGTGGAGGACATTCAAACTTGTCCTTTACAGAAGCTTCAAGTGGCGGCTTTGTCTCTCACTTCAGGGCCGTGACGCTTCAGTGGAAACTTAACTGGCCTCGACCCAGTGACACGAGCCCACGACCACGATCTGCCTCTCGTGGCTTCAGAGCCGTCACAGAGTCAGAGTCGAGGAGGTGTTGAATCTCCGACTCTTTAAAACTTGTAATCCGCTCAAGGAGCCTGCGGCAACCACACACACACACACACACACACACACACACACAGACACACACACACACACACACACACACACACACACACACACACACACACACACACACACACACACACACACACACACACACACACACACACACACACACACACACACACACACACACACACACACACACACACTCCAGGTGACAGGTGTCTACCTGCAGTGTAAATGCACAGTGACAGTATATACATCACTCACAACTCCACACACTGTGTGGATCAACCCACCATGACGTCACCCGCGCACCGATTGGACGGCACTAACTGTCAGGAAAATGTTTGCTGATGTTATGGATCAAGTGATTTTTTGATGATTGTGATTTGAGTCACAATTTTAGATTTAAAAATGATGCCCATGTGATTTTATGCAGAATCTGTTTGATTGTAGGCCAGGGGCATCTCTGTACTGTAGCACCTTTTAACTTTATTAATGAATTTATTTTTAAATGCTGCTCCTAGAATTTGGATATTGCGCTTTGTGTGATTTCGATTAAATGTTCAGCCCACAGATAAACATGGTTTCGAAAAAACAAGGTAACAGCTCTTATCCAAGACGTGTACACACACGCACACACACTTGACAAACATTAATACCTGTTCACATTAAGAGGATAAAGGTGAGTGCACTCAAGTGGCCTGTCCATCCCAACTCATCTGATTGGCTTAGCTCAATTATTTAATTGTACCTTCACTCAGAAACAAGCAATTTGTTTAATCTGTCTTTCACTGCGTCCGACGTCTTCACACGGAGACAAAGATCGTGCGTCATCTTACCCATGAAATTACGCTCTGGATTTCAAAACGCTGCCTGCATTTGAGCGGAGGGGGAGGGGGAGGGGGGTGGGGGTCGGGGGCGAAGTCCAATCAAAAGTTCAATTATGTAAATGGAGACGTGGGGTGGATGGAACAAAAGGGGAAGGTGGGTGACGGTGGGGTGAGGCGGGAGGCGGGATCAGGAGAGGGGAGCGAACGTAGCGTGAAAAATACTACACATTAACATACAAAGGAAATATCACATTACTGTTGTAATCACAGCGAGGGGGGGTGAGAGAGAAAGTGTGTGAGTGTGTGTGTGTGTGTGTGTGTGTGACTGCGCATGAAGACACCGTTTAGGTCAGTGAGGGTTCGGAGAGAGGAGGTTGAACATACGACGTCTTTTGAGCAAGGCACTGTCTGCTGTCAACTCTTCTCTTATACCATGGCTTCATGTAAATATGTAAATACATACATCATGGTAGTGACGGAGGTGGTGATGGGGGGGAGCAGATATGTTTCCCATCCAGCGTTGAACCTGCAGGCCAACTCGGAGGGGCCTTTCAGCTGTTGGCTCCGGAGACGTAAAATGCAAAAATCAGGAAAAAGCCGTTTCCTGTTCCAGGACCATTCTGCTCCAAAGGCAGAACCATGCAAAACAGCAGGGGAGGAAGAAAAGAAACAGGCAGAATGCGAGAGGAAAAGACACTGAAATAGAAAAACCATCATGAGAACAGAGTTTGGAGGAGGCAGCAGACAAAGCAGCGATCGTGCACCGGGACCGCTCGCTCGCCTGTCGTGTACCACCGGGGCGTAATGCGCTTGTAAGCGCTGGCTTTAGCTTGTCATGGAAACCAACAGCAGCATTACTCACACTCACGCCTCCGCAAATGAGCTTTGGCTGAGGGAACGACACGCAGGGTGGGTAGGTTTGAGATTGAGGGGGGTGTGTGTGTGTGTGTGTGTGTGTGTGTGTGTGTCTGTGTGTGTGTGAGTGTGCGTGTGTGTGAGTGTGTGCGTGTGTGTGAGTGTGCGTGTGTGTGTGTGTGTGTCTGTGTGTGTCTGTGTGTGTCTGTGTGTGTGTGTGTCTGTGTGTGTGTGTCTGTGTGTGTGTGTCTGTGTGTGTGTGTGTGTCTGTGTGTGTGTGTGTGAGTGTGCGTGTGTGTCTGTGTGTGTGTGTGTGTGTGTGTGTGTCTGTGTGTCTGTGTGTGTCTGTGTGTGTGTGTGTGTGTGTGTGTGTGCGTGTGTGTGTGTGAGTGTGTGTGTGTCTGTGCGTGTGTGTGTGTGTCTGTGTGTGCACAGGGGGAGCAGGGATTCTGTCCTTTTCATGGTTAAATAAAAATGTCCTCCTCCCTGAATCCATCCATCTGTCCTTTTTTCTCCATGGAGGTACAATAATTCATAACATCGATTAACTTTCTGCCATGACGATACGAAATCTGATGTGACTGAAGAGAAGCGTCTCTGTTGTTCTCAGAATGTTCTTAGAGCTACAACGATCAATCATGAGAACATCATCTGATACATAACAAGACAGTATATATGTTCGATATCAAGAAAACTGTCACTGGCTGCTTTCAGAAGGGCACTAAAGTCTGAACATATTTTCGTTGGTGCCACAAATGTTGCCTCGGACATTCTCTGAAACTTCAACTGCCAGCCGCACGAGTACAAAGGGTCAGAGGTCGGGTAAAAACCATCAGCACTCCGACTGCTGAGCTCGGATATTGGACGAAGAAACCCAGCATCTGTCAGATATTGTGTACACATTACAAACTATATGAGAAACTTCATAGATATATTTTCAAAAATCTGTTGAATGTTGTGATGTTATTGCATATTAACTTCCTCAACATCACGGATATGCATACTTTTCTAAAGAAATGTGATACTGAAGAATCCAGAGAGAGAATCCAAAGCACAGCCACCTCTTCGCTCTTCATCCTCCTCCTCCTCATCTTCCTCAGATGAAAAAACAAAAACCATAAGCTTTGGAAGAAGGAGGCAAAGAAGGAAGGAAGCGAGGAGGAGTGGCTCTAAACCTATATCGTATTAATCTCCTTTAACTGTCGTCTTCAACAAACAAATTAGTGGTGCGATGGATTCAGAGATCAGCTGTTCTGATAAGGCCACAAGTTATCAATGAATCTATTAATCTATTAATCTGAGCCTGGGAAAACTCATTAAAGAGGCAACATCAGGAATTATGTTCCGCAGGTAAAGCGGATGACTGTGGGGGGGGGGGGGGGGGGGGGGGGGGGGGGGTGGTTGGTTCTGTAGATCAAACACTTTGGTGGTGTCGTCTTGACACAGCAGCCCCCCCCCCTTCACTACAGACTGTCATTGTCCAGTGCAGCATGGCTCTAGTGGGGGGGGGGGGGGGGGGGGGGGGGTGATAGCACAGCCAATTAAAATGAACATAATTACAAAGTCACTCCTTTGACTCCTGATCAGAATACACACACAGACACACACAGACACACACACAGACACACACACACACACACACACACACACACACACACACACACACACACACACACACACACACACACACACACACACACACACCTACATCAGTCCCTATTTTCTTAAAGAGTTTATGGTTCAATCTTTAGTTTCAAATAGAGTCAAATAGACAGCGTGAGTGACAGCTAGTACCGTACAATATGTGAAGGTCGCAGGTCAGTCAGGGCCCGCCCACCTTCTTCTCCTCCAAATATGGTTACTTATGGTTTAAAAAAAGACCAAGATGGCGTCGGCCTTTACGACAAACTCTGTATTGGATCTGTGTTTTGCTGAAGTAGTTAATTAATATGAGCTACTGACTAACGACCGCTTCACCGAAACAAAGGATCCGACCAAACAGAGAACATTGTTTTTGGTGTGTAACGTGTGTGACGTGTGTGTGTGTGTGACGTGTGTGTGTGTGTGTGTGTCCTGACTGCAGCATGATCGAGACAGTACTGCACCATCAAACCTTCTTGAGGACAACCGAGCTCCCACGAGTGCAGTTATTAAAATAAAAGCAGGGGAACGATCGTGAGAGGAGCACACACCTGCATACCATCACAGTCCAACGGGGGGGGGGCTTTATAAAGAGGCAATTAAAGCCTTATCATTTCTCCACTCACTATAACACACACTTCAACACCCACTCACACACACAATGTGAAAGACAAATCACTCAAACTAATTCAGAAGGTTCTTCTAAGGTCCTGTTTTAAATTATGGAGAACGGTTGGTTTGATTCAATTAAACGTCGCGGGGGCGACGGGCGACGGTACCACACGGAGAACGAGTGCCGCTTTTCAAGAATGTGCGGGGGGTCTCCGAGCCTCCGAGGAGTTTTCAAGTGCACAGACTTCCATCGCCTCACTCGAAGCCCCTTAAAGCTCACCCCCAGAAGCCCCTGGGATCCTGCTGGGTTTAAACCACACACACACACCTGGAGGGACTGGGGCAGATTAAGACCAGATTAAGATAAAGTTACCCCGTGTCATTCAAACCCCCGGCCTCTCCGGCCACTGGGTAGAGGGACGCGCAAGAACAAAAAGGTTTGGTTCATTCACATATACACACACACACACAAAAGACTTTCTGGTCATCCTCATAAGCCCTATTAGTCTGCCATAGAGCCTCTCATAGCAGACATCAATCATGGAGGGATTAGTCCGTTCCCTCTTCTAAATGAGTGGCAAGGGAAACTCTCCCTCTCTCTCTTTCAGAGATTACCACAGCGATTTGTTTTCATTTTGTTCCATCATCTTCATCGTTTTTCTGTTTGACTTGCTTTTCATTTCTCTCTCCCTGCCGTGCTCCCTGCGTCTCCTCCGGTCGCTCCTGCTCGCAGCCTTGTGAGGTAATCCCTGGCAGATAAAACTAAGGAGGACTTACCAGAGGCAGATTACAAGCTGGCGCTTTGCGGAAGGCCCTTTTTACAGCAGCCGGAGCGGGAGTACTGAGCAGAGTGAGAGCTCTTTGCAGCGCTTAACTTTTGTGAACTCGACATGTACCCAGCAGAGGAAGGGGCGGAAAAAATGATAGCCGCATTACAGTAACTGGATCAAAACATATCCCTCACAACACAGACACACACACACACACACACACACACACACACACACACACACACACACACACACACACACACACACACACACACACACACACACACACACACACACACACATACACACACACACACCCACCGCAGCAGCGTTTAAAATTGAATTTGGTTTAGTCACTCAAAACAAAATAATGCTACAATTTTTTTAATAAATGTCCTCGCGTGACAGAATTATCCGACAACTTCTTAAAAAGTCTGGTTTCACCGGTTAAGAGAGTTTGTATCTTCATCCCTCTCCTCATCTGAACATTCCTTCAACTTCTCCAGATTGTCCAGACGGGCCTGAAACAGTGGAGGTTGCTCGGGGGTCAGAAATGTCTTCTACTAACCAACCTTCTGCCCGACGTGATGACGGCGATGCCCCGCAGCATGAAGCCACAACAGGAAGCTGCATGAGGGAAGAGACTGGGTCTCTCCCACAAGATCCAATGACTCACCATCAGAGGTGGGGAGGGGGCCACGCTGGGAGGGAGGAGGACATTGAGAGGTACTGACTTCGTCGTACTCCTCTCAGGGATTATTCTCCTAATATTACACAGTTTGTGGAATGACCAGTGTGGTCGAGGGGGAAGACGTGAGGCTTCCAAGGAATGGGAACGTTTTTATCTGCTAATGTGGATTCCAAGTTCGGAAATCCAAGAGAAACAGTTTTCTAAAAATGTACTTTAACTGACTTACTACTGGTTAATCAGATACATCTTACAGTCCCCTCCTCTCAACAAAGAGTTTTTCTTCTGTCTCTGTCCTCCAACATGTCTGACATCGCCTACAGCGACTTGTATCTGGTGTTTTCACATTCCTCTCCTCTCTTCTGCTTCACTTCTCTGACATTTGAAATTCAAATGAATCCTGTTCAAGATAGCATCATGTGAGGTCGACAGGTGTGTCAGCAGACCGTTAGCGTTAGCAGTTAGCATCCACGAGAGGACGACAGGTGTGTCAGCAGACCGTTAGCGTTAGCAGTTAGCATCCACGAGAGGACGACAGGTGTGTCAGCAGACCGTTAGCGTTAGCATTAGCAGTTGGTGATATTGTCTGTAACCATCTTGTTGATCACATTCTTCCAGCGGTCAACCTAGCGCGAGCAGCTGTGGTGGGTGGGGCCTGTGTTATTTGCATATCATGAATATTCATAGTCTCAGAATTCCCTCAGTGAGGGAGAGAGAGTGGATGTTGACACATTTCAGAGGTAAACAATGATTACTATGTTGTAATGTTAACCTAAATATTAGATAACAGATTATTTAATATCCTCTACTACGTGACTGGAGGGAACTTTAAGATAATTATTAGCCTTGGTCAAGCAAGAATAAAATATTGAATTGAATAACTTGTATTTGATTCATTATAACGGGGCTCCAGATATTTCCACAACAAGAAATGGCCCCTTACACTTAAATAAGGCTTTCATTGGTAAAACAACTGCGCTCAGGAATAAAAAAGGTATAAGTTTAATTCATTCTAATATATTTCAGTTCTAGAAAGTTGCCTCTTACCTATTTAATAACATCAGCACACGTCCTCCATCTGAAAGTCTTTGAGTAAAGGAATGTCAAACTTATCTCAGAAGATGAAATAACTTTTCGAGCGGATGCGCCGATAACGAGACGAGAGACCTTGGTACGGGGGCGAAGATCGGGAAGACAAAGAGGTGACCGTCCTCGTCTCTTGGGCCCCCCCCCCCCGTCCTCCAAATAGACATCCCTCAGTCGTCACGGCAACCTCAGTAACACTTCACAGCGCGGACGTGGAGTCTCTCCTGCCGCGCAGCCCGGTGAAAGCTAATTAAGAAATATCGCAGCCTTCTGCGAACTCAATTAAATAATGTTAATTTATTCTAATTTCAATTTGGAGGTAGTCTGAACTGAAGGGGGGGAGGGGGGTGGGGGCTGTGGAAACAAAGTCTGGGAGGAGGAAGGAGAGCGGCGGCCTCTGCCCCCCCCTCTTCCTCCCCCCGACACACGAGCTCTCACAACCTGCAAAACTCTATTTAATTTAAAACCCTTTGATTAACATAAGTAATCACAAAGCCCTTCACACTGAAGGGGAAAAGGAAAACATCTATCTGGTGTTGGTTTACTCTGTCACCTCTGGAAAAGAACCAGTTTGAGTGCACATGATTGTTCAGACTGTAATTTACACCTTTTAAATTATTATTTAAAAGTTTGTACAGAAAGAACACACGGACCAGACAACCCCCAAAGACACGGCTTGTTCTTTGAGCTTTAGTTTCAGGACTTCAACTGCCACCAACTCCATTCCAAGAGTCTTGGTGTAAATATTAAGACAACGCAGAACTTCTGGGTTCTAAACTTTGGTCCACAGACGTGTATGTATTATGCCGGCTTCCAACTTTTCTTTATATGCAAATACGGCTAATAATTCATGAAGCGGAAACTTCATCCAAAGATCAGAGCATCTAAGTGTGGAGTGGTCTGACTACGACACAGAGATGGAGATGAAACAAACGGAGGAGCAACGGATCACTGAGCCACTGGGGGGGTTGGAATCAGCCCCGGGGAAAAGAGATGGACTGAATCAGACCAGACAGAGCTCACGACGCGCCCAACAGGAACTCTGCTCTGTTCATTTAAATTAATCCCACAGACGTTTCCATCCTTGCAGCTCCTTCACAGATGCTACACTTAAAACTTTTGACGCCTTTTGAGGATCTATATCTCCCCAGACAGGAGGACGGACAAACACATGGGGGACGTGAGGCGTCTAACGAGAGACCGGAGGGACACTTCGGGAGACGACTGTAAGATGCTAACGGACGACAGGAGCTAACACGTCGCATGTTCGTGGATATCGACTGTTGGAACCACAGCGAGTAGTGACCGAGCCTGACGGGCATTGTGGTGTTTCTGTCGGGGGTCACACTCCATTGTGAATGCTCAACGAATGGTGTTATACAATTTAAAGATTGTGATAAAGATGTGCACTACCCCTGAACAACCAGAGGCGGAAGGTTTTGCTTCCTTTAGTTGACCTATAACTAGTCAACTAAGAAATGTACTGTGGCAAAAAAAAACAAAAATACAGATGCTGACGTCGCCTTTAAGGCAGAAACGGTTTCCTGTAACATCAGGAATCTCCCTCTGGGACTGATGTTTGTGTTCCATCGTACCTCATAGTTGTTTTATCTGTTAAACCTCGGAACTCTGAATGACCGACCTCTGAGTCAGAAGTTGCAACCGGAACGACCTGAGTCGGACTTTCAAACCGGGAGGCTCCAACCAAACTTCCGAGCTCCGAGGTATCATGGAACACAGAATGCGACAGATGGATCACAGAGCGACCGTCAGACAGAAGCAAGACAAGGAGAGAACCACACAGAAGAAACAAGAGAACAAACACCGGAGGTAGAGATCGCATTAAAAAAAGAAAAGCAAAGGCGTCTGTGAAATCTACAGATGCAGCAGGTCGGCACATCTACGGTTTGCCGTCTGGTCCGAGTGCTGAACGCTGGCAAAGCTCCAGCGCTTCCAGCTTCATGTAAATCCCATCCATATGTGTAATAATAATCCATATGTGTAATACCTGCGTGTAGAGTGAGTGGGCACACGTACACACGTCCGTCGCGTGTCCTGATTTTCCACGAGCTGCCGGTGAAGTGGGCGTTTTTAATGCAATGACAAGGAGGATCACGTTGAGCCGGAGACGCTTAAATCCACATAGGACAAGGACACGGTTTAGCAGAAGCTAAAATGTGACACTCTTCATTTGCAGAATCTAATAAATATGCATATTTGTGGTTTACATTACAGTTTTCCCTATGACCCATAACATATGCATTCACACATGCTTCCTCGCTCCATTGCTCGAGCCTGCTCATCTTTTGTTTTCTATTTATTTATTCTTTCCATTTCTGTTGTTGTGTCAAATGTCAATTCTTGATCATAGAAATATTATTTTTGACTCTTTGTGGGGTTATCGTTACCTTTGCACTGAAATAAACAACTCGGACACTAGACACGTGTTTCGTTTCTTTTGTTTAGCAAAGCTTTCATGGAATAAACGACACAGGAGACGTTTCACAGGCTCCAGGGCAGGTCGTCGCGCTGGAACACGTATACAACAGTGCGGACGGTTTTCATTATATCACTTTCTATTCACATTGTGAGATTAGCCCCGGCCGTCGTCTCTCTGTGTGTGTGTGAGTGTTTCCACGTGAATAGTTCAGTAGAAAAAGACGGAGCGTACGTTCACACCTTGGAAAGCTCTTACATGAGAGAAGTAGAGCTGAGCTGTGTTTCAGGGGAAGGGGAAGGTTATAACTTACTTCACTAAACCGAGCCTCGGGCCTCAGACTACAAAACAGTAAGAGCATGTATACATATATATATATATATATATATATATATATATATATATATATATATATATATATATAAGAACGTAAGTACGTTCGTACATGTGAACCACGAGAACACATCGACACTCTGCACACGTTTCACAGTGTGATGATGTGTTGGTCTCCGTCTTGGCCTCTCGTAGAAGGACTGTCTCCTCTCTTAATCCTCTCTGACTTCATACATTCAAAGGTCATCTCGCAGCCGACACATGGCTGAGGCGTGTGTGTGTGTGTGTGTGTGTGTGTGTGTGACAGTGTGAATACGAGAGGAGAAACCTATTCACACTCTCAGTATATGTCAACAAACCCTGTAGGCCCATCCTTGTTTACTGCGAACAGTCTATCTTTCTTTCTTCTATTCCCTGGCTGTCTTCCCCCTCTCCCCCTCTCCTCCACCCTTCACTATCTTCCACCTGTTCTCCTTCACCCTCCTCCAACCCTCGCCCACAATTCATTCCTCGCAAAAACCCTCCCCTCCAACCCCCCAAGCTCCAGAGGCAGGGGCATCTCTTGGCGGAGTGCGGCCCCACCACAGGCCACTGGCTCTGGGTAATTAAAGTGGTTTAGGCCCCCTCACCCACGGTCACAGGCAACTGCAGCTGGGTGATAAAGGCACTGTGCCATAATTACATGGACGGCCGGCGTCACCGCCCAGCGACACTAAAACAGTCGGCTAGGGGGAGGGACCTGTGTGTGTGTGTGTGTGTGTGTGTGTGTGTGTAAGTAACTGTACACAGTGTGTTTGCAAATGCGGGTGTGTGTGTGTGTGTGTGTGTGTGTGCTAAGGGAGGGGGGGTCCAACACCTCCTTCTGATCGCTCTGCTGTAGTTAAGCCCCCTGTGTTTAAGCCCCACATAGGCTCATTGGGCCCCTACACACACACACACACACACACACACACACACACACACACACACACACACACACACACACACACACACACACACACACACACACACACACACACACACACACACACACACACACACACACACACACACACACACACACACACACACACACAGTAACCCCCGCACCCCCACAGCCAATCATTCCCCACCAGTGGTCTGACTCCTGCAGTGAGTGTGTGTGACCATCAGCCATTTAATTAGAGCCAGACATGATTTAACTAATTTAAATAAATAAATAAACATTGGGAAAAAACAGCCCAATAAACAAATACCTGTATTCAAATGAGCAGCCGGGAGAATGGACCAGGAGATGGGATTGTGCAGGCGGAAAAAAGGCTAATGTAAGGACCACTGGACGTGGACGCACAAGTGGAAACACACACACACACACACACACACACACACACACACACACACACACACACACACACACACACACACACACACACACACACACACACACACACACACACACACACACACACACACACACACACACACTTATGATAACACACATCACAAAAGACCGAGCCAGAATTAAGAACAGTAGAAAGATTTAAAGGTTCAGTTTGTGTTAAAAGTTTCACCGTCTGTTTTACTCTCTGATCAAAACGTCTTTACATTTACTGTGTTCGGGGGAAACTCAGTGAAACTTCCGTCCCCTGGATCTTCACACAACCTTAAAACACCTAATCACTGTTTTTTGATGTGTCCATTCCATAAGCTTTAGATTTAGAGCATTAAACTCTGACTGTAATTCAACTACCGCTGCCCCAGAAGTCCTCCGTGTTTATCTCATGTGTTGTTTAGTTGTTTATTAAAGTCAAGTGAAGCCCAGTTACCTTGGGGGAGGAGGAGGAGGCCAGCTCTCTCCCCATCACCGCCGCCACCGGGCTGGGCCCGACAGGCTGGGTTCTCCCTCCGTCTGGACCAGCGCTCGGACTGGGAGCTGGTGTACTCGGGCCAAGTCCGGGGCCGGGGCCGGGGCCTGGGGGCGGGGGAGCCCTCCTCTTCTGGCCGCTGACCGCATCGAGGACGGGTCCGCCTGCGGGGGCCCGCGCAGGGCTCGGTGACCTTGGCTCGTAGAACGGGTTGGACCTGAGAGAGGAGGGAAACAGAGGTTAAAGTACAGACAGACGACTTGACAGTCAGAACCAACGCTTGTGTTTGTGTTACATTTGATCCAGTTAGTTCTGGTACCACGTTGCCGTGTTCCGAGCGCACTGAAGAACTTTGCATGTCCCGTCGACATTATGGGTTTGGAGTGGTAATGAATAGTGTTTTATATATAAGCAGCAGGTATAGCCCAGTGGGTTACACTGGGATGACCCTCCCCACACTCTGGGCTCCGGCCCCGTTGAGCGTAAGTCGCTTTGGACAAAAGTGTCAGCAAAATGAATGTAAGTTAAATAATAAAGACAAAGTTTTCACTGTGGAACAACTGTTAAAACATTTAACCACCAATCATCAGAATAATTATCATCATTTAAACTCCATTGTTTATTTAAACAGGAGGAAATTGCGACATGGAAACGAGAGTTTGGTGCAAGACAATGAACAACACGCACGCACCCACCCACCCACCCACCCACCCACCCACCCACCCACACACACACACACACACACACACACACACACACACACACACACACACACACACACACACACACACACACACACACACACACACACACACACACACACACACACACACACACACACACTAGTGGGAAGGTAATAGAAGACGCAGGTGCACCCAGGTCACGTCTGTGCGACCTCATATCCTCACTGCCCCAAGGTGGAGCACTGACAGACGCACGCACGCACACACACTCTCACACACATACCAGAGTGTTATCAATATACAGGCAGTCTTGTGGCACTGAAAGCCGGGCGCGGCCTCCAGACAGTCACTCAACATGCAACAAGCAAACCCCAAACAAACAAGAGGACTGGAGGGGGGGTGATTGACTGGGTGTCTGTCTGAAGGAGAAGGTTAGAGAGAAAGAAAGGAAGTGAAGACAAGAAAGGCAGGCAGGCCTATAGAGGAGCTCTAACAGAGCAGCGCTGGGCTGCAGTCACAACACAGCGTTGGCCTCCTGAACTCTCTATTCTGCAGATAACTGCTCCTGATGTACGAGACGCAGCAGAAGAAACATGACAGTCAACAACGCGTCTCGTCTTGAGACGGCTGAGAGGACGGAAAACACACGGCCCGTCGGTCTGCGACGGCTTCACTCAGCGGCCGCGAGCGACGAGCTGATATGTTACAATGCAGGCGCAGCCACGCCGTCTGCAAAGGTCACACACACACACACACACACACACACACACACACACACACACACACACACACACACACACACACACACACACACACACACACACACACACACACACACACACACACACACACACACACACACACACAGATCAAAATCTACACACCGGCAAAAATGTGATGATGTCATCTGCTTGTGCAGTATTCCATAACTTGACATGTAAGAATTTCTCACAAAAACTAAACTGCCACCGAAAGTGATGTAGAAGAGGAAAAGGAAACAAAAAGAGAATAAAGAGGAAGCAACGAACGTGGGCTGGACGAAAAGAGGAAGCTAGCGGGAAAATAAAACGAGCAGAGCCTGAGGAGGAGGTTGAGGAGGGATGTGAAGGAGCGAACGAGTGGGGAGGAAAGGAACGACAGAGGAGGGAAGGAGGGAGACAAGCTGAAAGAATGCAGTGAAACAACAAGGCCCTTGTTCCCGTTGAAAGAGCTGCCTGCTCGCTGAGGGGACTTGGCCTGCCGACAGGAATCGAACCGGACCCTTGAATTAACTTAGATGTATGTGTGTAACTTAAATAGATAAAGAAAAAGCTACTTCAGGATTATATTGGATTGAATGCAAATGTAACTGAAGAGTTGTTTTTGACACGTGAACTTCGGAAAATGTCGACAAAATTGTGTCTGGACATTTTCCGGGGGGGTTCGTCGCTTCGCAGCAGGAGATCGTCCGAGTCTGTTGGTTCACAAGAGCAGGAACTATTCTGGAACATTCTGAGGCGTCACATTTGCGTTCCCACACACACACACACACACACAAAAGACAACATGAGAAACAGGATGGACAAAATCTCTGAAATACATATTAGTGATTCATCAGATACAAACATGTTGTGGCCTGCTGCTCCAGACTGTCAACAGCTCTATAAAGCAGGACGAAGTAGTCCTGATATTTTCCTGTGTGCGTTGATTACAAATATGAGATGATGAAGAAACAAGGCATAATGGAGACATGAAATCTTACTCGTCCAGCTCCTCCTCCTCGTTGCGAGACGTGTCGGCGTACAGGTACTTGCTCATGTCGACAGGCCGCACGCCTTTCCTCTGCCGGGGCTTTGGGGGTTCTGGGTCTGGGTCAGGCTGGAGGTCGGCGTCCTGGTCCGGCTCCTCGAAGGGGTTCCCCGGCGACGTGTGCTCCTCCTGTTCATCAGGCTCGTCGAACGGATTGGAGGAGTCGTGGTCGTAGAAGGACTCGTCGTGGACGACTCGCTCCTGCAGCACCGGCTGGGATGGAGGTTCTGTTTTTATAAAAATGCAAAATTGAAAATAAAGTTGTTGTTGGTTTTTTAAAGTGCATTTATGTTCACATGCTTACGTAAAATAAATTGTTTATTTTCTCAATTCAAGTTTTCTTTATATTAATATTTATTTAAGATAAAGTCTTAAGCTTCAACCAAAAATATCAAGCCTCAATTACATTTCTTTGTCCTAAAAGTTTGATAACGACATTTTAGGAATCATTGACAGATTAAAATACATATATATTGGAAATCTTATACTCCCTAATATCAATATGGGCATCTGCCCCAAAAATCCATATCAGTCAGTGTCTATTGTGGACTTACCTGCTTGTTAAATGTTTTTTTTTCGTATGTTTGTTTTTTGAGCCACAAGCTCACGTCTGATTCCCCCTGGATTATGTTATTTAGCTGTAGTATAATCCATCTTAATTCAACAATGCAAACATGCTTTTTGTCTGATCGTATCCACAGGAGCTACACACACACGCATGCCTTCACATAGTCGCTACAAAAAATATATCAACCATATCATCCCCCAGAACAGACCGAGTGGTAAACCTACGTAGTCTAAATACTGGTTTCATAAATATCAGGATTGTCACACAAGAGATGAATCTATAGAAGAAAGAAAAATAATCCCAGACTTCAGATCAGAAACAACAAAGCGGATCGCTCCAAAAAACAAACAATCCGTAATAAGACACCGACCTCTCAGGTGGTCAGACTAAAATATTGGTTCAGCTGTTTGACAGAAGACGCTGGTCGTTACACACGATTGCTCACATTCACAGCGTGTCGGCGTCCAAAGACTTTTAACTTGCGTCGCTTGTGTTCCACCGACCACAACAAAACTTTTTACTGCGGTGATTATACCAAAGTCTAAAAGACAGACAGAAAAATGACTGCCGCGACAATACCTAATATCCAGAGTTGAAACGTACCGTCGTCATCGGGATCTCCAAACGGGTTGAGGTGGTTGGGATGAAGGTCGTCGTCGGGCTCGTCGAAGGGATTGGTGCTCATGGCGGGCGGCGCTTCCTGATCCTCGTCTTCCAGGAAGTTCAGCTTGCTGATCAGCTCTGTCGTCACAAGATTCCAATGTTACAGTGAGTTGTCATGTACATGAACGACGACAATGACCGGAGTGAAATGAATTAAAAAAACACTCGCAAACACAAACTAGACAAAATCAAAAATCTGCACTTTGGAGTGAACCAGCAGCGTGAAGACCAACACAGTCGTGTGTGTGTGTGTGTGTGTGTGTGTGTGTGACTCCCTCTCTTGCTTGGGGAGCGCCGGCTCTACTTTTTCTACAACAGCAGCACAGCATTCTGGGAAAACTTGGCGTGGCACTGAGGGGTTACCGTGGGAGACGGTGAAGGCAGCGTGGAGTTGCTATGGAGACGCTGGCAGGAGAAGCTAAGACTTGTCCACTTCATCTTCATCACGCTCACACCGGGTGTGTGTGTGTGTGGTGGGGGGGTCACACGGCCATTCCACAAAGATATGGAGAAGTCGGCCAAGTGGGGGAAAGTTTGGCCGTACAGTAGAAGCTGAAAATGTTGGTGTTGTCTTTTCCTTCACGTTTGACGACCTGGTCGAAACATGTCGTGAATTATTGTCAAGGAGAATCAGGCTTCGTGTGTGGACTAAGTTTCAGCTGCGTTGGTTCACTACTAACTGCAGTGAAAGAAGAAGAGGCGTTCACACTGTAAAAAAAAAAAAAGACAAAAGAATAGGAACCAAAAAAAGATGAACACCAACTGATGCTTTCACAACAC
This sequence comes from Scophthalmus maximus, assembly GCF_022379125.1. Classification (NCBI taxonomy): domain Eukaryota; kingdom Metazoa; phylum Chordata; class Actinopteri; order Pleuronectiformes; family Scophthalmidae; genus Scophthalmus; species Scophthalmus maximus. The sequence continues at coordinate 469,199 of NC_061524.1, read as the reverse complement.
CTGGTACAGAACATCACCACGTGAACCAACACAAGCTGCGACACCACAACACCATCATCATCACAATATCCATGGATGGAGGATTTGAGCCGAGGAGAAACAATAACATTTAAAAAAAGAGGGTTTGGAAAAGAAAGGAATGATTTAAGAGAAAAAATGAATATACGTAAAAGAAAGTGTGGAGACGAGCGGGTCGGGTGGAGACGCCACAATGTTCACGAGACGATGAAGGAGAAACAACGGGAGGGGAGAGAAAGATGAAACAAGACCTTGGGAGGAAGCGGCAGGCTTAGCGGTTTCTTTGAGAGCTCGCTTAAGGACACCACCACCACCTTCATCATCATCATCATCATGAAAGCAGCTGAGGGCATTCAGCTGGTTTACTATCTCTGTAGACGACAGGGCCGCACAGGAAGGGAGGAGGGAAGAAGAGCAGTGAACGAGACAGAATAACACACACACACACACACACACACACACACACACACACACACACACACACACACACACACACACACACACACACACACACACACACACACACACACACACACACACACACACACACACACACACACACACCTATGTTTGGGGAATTATCAAACTATAAATCAAGGAATCTCTCCTCTGTATTTGGTTTACATATCTCGAGAAACGTTCATCTTTCTAGCTTTATACCTGGTGTGTGTATCGTCCGGGCCAAAGGAAGTGCCGTTTTTAATTTGGTTCACTATGAATACACATTGAATAGAATGTGAACCAAATGTTCACGTTACTCGCACGACGTTGGCCACAGGACCATCTGTGTTTACTCGCCGAGTAACACACCAGATAACACAACTCGCCAATATTCACCCGTTCTCTTCCAGACGCGGACGCGACGGGAGAATGTCAACGCTCATTGGCTTTGGTGACATTTAGCGACTACGAACTGCGCGATGCATTCGTGATGCAGGATTTGTGTCTTTACATCGACTTTGTATTTAAACCTCACCGCGCGACAATGTTGCTCACGTTACGTCCGCAGTGAGATTTCATACACAGCCGCTGCTGCTCATATGCAACAGTTCACTGCAATGGACTGTAGTCAACTCTTTGTTCCCGCCAAATGCTCGACTATGGTTACGTCAGATGACAAATGTCAAGCGTGACGTTGTTTGTATGAACACATGGCAGCAGCAACACCTCGATCGCTGCACGAGTTTCTATTTGATGAACCTTTTAGATAACAGGCTGGAAATGTACTATTACTGTACTATTATCACTAAACTGTGATATTTATGTTTATGCTTACGGTCTTGTAGAGCTGTACCAGTTTTAAACTGCGCACACAAACATTTTTGTTCAAAAAGCTGGCACACCTCAGACATGCAACATTAAGGAACATTAAACATTGACAACATTGAAGAGTGCAGATGCACAACACTCTTGTGATTATTTCCTTATCTCATGGTGAAAGATAAAAAAGAGAACAGTGTTTTGCAGGGACGTGTTGGTTAGCTTGGTATTAGCTCAGCGGCTTGTTGGGGAGGTACAGTAGAATATGATAGTGGGTCGTTTTGGCCCTTTGATTCAGAGACGCACACTGGTGAGTCGCTGTAGGCGCTCGACGCACATACATACAAATGAGACAAAGAGCAGAGCGACGGGGAAGAGGGAGCATGAAGCTTAACACGAGGAGACGTTGGATTAGGCAAAGCAGGGAGCGGCGAGGCCCATACATTAAACTATAGAATGAATTCTCAACGCCTGTGTGTGCGTGTGTGCATGTGTGTGTGTGCATGTGTGTGCATGTGTGTAGTGTGTGTGTGTGTGTGTGTGTGTGTGTGTGTGTGTGTGTGCATGTGTGTGCGCGTGTGTGTGCACATGTGTGTAGTGTGTGTGTGCATGTGTGTAGTGTGTGTGTGCGTGTGTGAGCAGTGTGTGTGCGTGTGTGTGTGCATGTGTGTGCATGTGTGTGTGTGTGTGTGCGTGTGTGTGTGCATGTGTGTAGTGTGTGTGCGCGTGTGTGGACGGAGGATGAAACAAGCTTCTGCCGAAGCAAGAGAAGAAAACCTGAAACTCACAAAAGATTGTACATGATGGTGAAAAGTCATTTGTACAAACTCACAGAAGCAGAGTGAGAAGGAAACAAGAAGTCGATGCTCCGACATGAAGCAGGCTCTCAGTCACGTTGTCCCCAGTAAAGTCGTCCATTTGGGGGAAAAGTCGTAGGATATTTTCAGCAATGTCAGCTGTCTAGTTATCCGGCTGCGCAGCTAGCTGCGAGCTAACTGGTGTAAGGTCGTTAACTGAGCTGACACTGTTGTTGTGATCCTGACTTCAGACGGTTTATCTCTGAACCAACAAAACAAAAGTGTTTCCTGTCGGTTGTTGTTTTTTTACCTGTGATCTTTGCGGCCTTCTCCTCCTGGTTCACCCTGTTCTCCTCGTCCTCCTCGTTCTCCTCCTCGAAGTCGTCCAAGTTGCCGATATCCGCCTGTTTCATGCTCATCAGACTCGCCAGGCTCTGCATGTCCTCATCGCTGGACCGTACAAAAAAAGAAAAACACAAAACAAATACAACATATAATACAGTTTATGACAATGCAAACAAAATGCATCTTTTCATCTCACTGTCATCTCCACTCACGTCCTTTAACTTCCCTCTCGTCCCCAGTCAACAGCTCCTCTCTCTCCCTTTGTCTCTGTCGCTCTCCTCCTCCACCACTTTGTTCACAGACGCATTGGTTTCTATATTACTTCTTGTATTTTATGTCGTCTTGCGCTGCGCCCCCCCCCCCCCAGTCCCTCGACACCAGCGCTCCGTCGTAATCGCAGTATCCTCCCGTCTGTTCTTTGTGTTTGCTGCTTCTCAGGCCCACAGGCTCATTTGAACTGGTGTGATGGAGTTTGTTTGTGTGTGGCCGACATCATTCCCCGAAGGGTTAACAAGGGTCACGCGCCATCGACCCGCCATCCCGCACCCCAACAAAGGCCTCTGCTGCTCTCAGTGTGTGTGTGTGTGTGTGTCTTTAAATGAAAGTTGCTGCTTTCAAATTAGAATGAATAACAAATGGAAAACACTGCGATTGAGATTGTGTGTCGGTCGTATCAAAGCGTGAATGTGTGAGAATGAATAAATAGCTGTTCTGAGTAAGTGACAGTCTGCATGCTCGTAAATTACAGTAAGTGGAAATGTGTGTGTACGTACATAATGTGTGTGTATATTAATAAATACGTTACTATTCAAAAATTCTAAAACAAATCAGAGTACATGAAATTCACTGTCAGACAAGTCAGATTAGCTTGATGTGTGATTCCACACATCTGTAGTTTGAGTAGACGACCGACAGTACGCGAGGAGACCGGACTCACGTGGCCTTGCCCTCACGGAGGAAGATGCAGGAGAGGGAGAACTGCAGCGTGGCCGACACCACCTTCTTGGACAGGGGCTTGAACTTGAGCTTGACGTCGGTCTGCGTGGGCATGGGGCTGGCGTACTGCTTCATGTTTATACTGCTGGTGGCCAAGGCCTTCCTCCGGCCCGAAGGAGACTCCTGCAGAGAGAGAGATCAGGACGAACGTTATCACTCCACTGACGACACGGGGCGTTAACGCCGCGGGGGGCAAACAGAGAATATGGAAAGAGAGAGAATTTAATGTTTTCATTCTGTCTGTTAGATCCTTCTTTGGGGAGCGAGTATTTAAGGTTAATGAAGTGCAAATTAATTTAAACACGTGAGTGTTCTTCACACCTCCAGATAAATAACGGTACATTAGTTCACTGCTGGTCGGTAAATAAAATCCTTCCTCATATTAACGTCAGAGCTCCAGGCTGAAGTTAGAGACGTGCTCCGGGTCGGAGGGTGGCCCTGAAACTAGGGAACGACGTGAGTGTGTGTTCGTTAGAGATCCAGCTATGGATGTAGAGTCAACAGTTGGAACAGTCGTGGATGGTTCACCTCCGCTCTGACCAGCTTCCTCTTTGTTTTAACAGATTCTGTTTGCGTGATGGAGGACACTGCCATCATTTGTGTTCATCTTCACTTGAGGAGAAACTGAATCCAGTGCAGGGATCAGACGCTGGTTCACACACGTCTCTTCTCAGGCCGAGTGGAAGAGAAGCAACACACACGTTCTCTTTTCTTTTTAATCTGTCTTTTATCTCCATTTCACTGCATGGATGTCCAAAAAAAAACAGCACATAGAACTGTAACACACACACACTTATGTTATTATACCACAGAAAGACCTTCTTGTCTCAGTTGTGAAACGAGCCCAGAGGATTCGTCCTCTCATGTGCACTACGCCGAACACAGAAGAGCAGCTCGCTCTCGTTCACACAACACCAGCTCCAGAGCACGCGCACGCACGCACTCACGCACAGAGTTAGTATCAGTACAAAGTGCTAAAGCTATTGGTAACGTTGTGAGAAAATATCTTAAAGGATACACATTCTGCTCATGTTCAGTTCTTCATTTTACCTATTTATTACTTGAAATGCTCTAATGTTCAGTGAGGCCCCTCCCTCCCAGTGAAGCCCAGTGTGCTCTGATTGGTCAACCACTTCCAGCGCCTGAAGGAAGTTCTCTCGCTCTACCTGCCGTTGTCGGGGGGCGTGTCAGAAGGGAGTCAGGAGCCGGGGAGAGGAGCTGTCTTTAACTCTTTAACTTTTAAACCCTATGGTTTCTACCCCGACTTTGCCTCCTTCTCTATCCTTCCATCTTCTTTCATGTCTGCCTCCTCTTTCCCCAAGTTCCTCCTTGTTCAGACCAATAATAATGAAAAAACAAAGAGTAGAAACCGACCGACTGACTCGCGAGGCCACTTGACATTTCGCGCCGACGTCTGAACCTTGTTGCTTCGGCTGGGAAACATAATGACGGATCATCGCCGCCGCCCTCTTCTCCTCAGCCCATCACAAGAAGAAGAAGAAGAAAAAACCTCCTCCCTCTCCACCTCTTATCTCTCTGCAGATTACACTCAAGCCATTATACTAAGCTAATAGCGCGTGTAGATACTTTATGAATGAATTTGCCAAATGCACCAAACACTTAAGAAGAGGGGATTTAATGAAAAAAAGGGAGGATGGGGAGGAAAGAGGAGGGAGGGGGAGGGAGGGGGTTACTGAAAAATAGGGAATACTTAAGGATATGCAAATACTCTGGCAAAAGAATGGAATAACCATTTCAACAGATTTGAGTCGGAGCAGCAAACAATGGAAATCTGCTCTATTTCCCCGGATGCTACTTGTCAATCAACGTGTGTGTGTGTGTGTGTGTGTGTGTGTGTGTGTGTGTGTGTGTGTGTGTGTGTGTGTGTGTGTGAGGATTAGTGTGACTGGGAGGTTGTGACAATGTTCAAAATGAAAAGAAAGGACAATACAGAAGTTTAATTTATTACAGAGAGAATGGGACTATCAATATGCTCCAAGCTCAGTGAATGACTAAATACCTGTGTGTGTGTGTGTGTGTGTGTGTGGAGGGGGCACAGTGGGAGAGACAAAAAAAAGACAGGAAAAGGGAGGTAAAGAAAGGAGGAGGGAGGGGCAATGGCGATGTGCTGCCTCCTAGCTGCATCTCTGCACAACTGCAACAGTTAACTGTAACACACACACACACACACACACACACACACACACACACACACACACACACACACACACACACACACACACACACACACACACACACACACACACACACACACACACACACACACACACACACACACACACACACACACACAACACGTGCTGATGATGAATGAATGACTTTCCTTTTGTGTGTTTGTGTGTGTGTGTGTGTGTGTGTGTGTGTGTGTGTTTGTGTGGTGCCAGCTGGCTCTGGATCAATTCACAGATGCTCCCCTGGTGGGGGGGCAGGGGTCAGGGCAAGAGGGGTGCCCGGGGGTCCTGTTGAATCCTCTGCCCCAAAATGCCAACGGGACGGGCAGGAGGGAGGAGGATGAGGAAGAGGAAGAGGAAGAGGAGGAGGGAAGATCCCTTTGTCATCGAGGGATGGATTAATTAGTCTGAGTGGAAAAAAAAAAACCTGGTTTCTTTGTATGGACCTCACACACACACACACACACACACACACACACACACACACACACACACACACACACACACACACACACACACACACACACACACACACACACACACACACACACACACACACACACACACACACACACACACACACACACACACACACAGTCACCAGTCAGTTGATTTCTAACTTATCGATTGATGTTTGTTTCTTGATCCTTTACACTACCACTATTAATATCAATCATCGTTATTATTTATTCCTATGTTGATCATGTTCCAACATTTCATATGTTCTTTAATTTTGACTGTTCACGTCAGGCTCGTACCATCGATGGCAGTAGGAACCTGTGACTGTTGACACGACGTCAGCTGATGATAAAGTGATGAGTCACTGGTTCCACATCAGATTATCATCTGACCTTCAGCCTGTTGCCACCAAACAAATCCTCCCTGAACCCTGAGGACGAGGTCAGTTACACACCACATGAAGTCACACACACTTTTCTACATAAAGGAGTCGTGACAGTTGTTGGTGATCAGCAGGACTGTGGCTGATCCGTCAGAAACATTGATCGCTCATTGATCGCTAGACTTTCTGGATCATTCCACGTTCTTCCCCGACCGATATATCTGTTGGTATGAGCCTTTCACAGACGTATCGGTATCGATATGTTTAGAGCCCGACAGATATTATTGGCCAACTGATATGAGCCTTTAAATGTGCATTTATGTTTTACATTTTAGGTAAAAAAAAATTTAAAAAATCTTAATTCAAGTTCTAAATATTTGGTTGTATTTGCTCACACAAAATAAATTTAGGTTTACTCTCACAGAGGAGCAAAGAAACAAGATACGTATTCACATTTAAGAAGCTGATGTCAGAGAATTTAGACTTTTTTCTCCATAAAAACGACTCGAACCGATTAATCAATTATCAAAATAGTTGGGGATTAATTTAGTAGTTAATTACTATTCGATGAACAGCTGCAGCTCTATTCCAGACAACAAACTGTACACAGGCCTCTTTTGTAATTCATATTCACGTGGTTCAGGGTGGAAAAAAATAAATAAATAGAAAAAGCTTAAACTCAATTTACCCTTTAGAATAAAAGCCTGAGGTTTCACCGATTAGGCCTCCGACACCCAAAAAATCATCCGGCTCTGGTTGAATCCAGCAGTCAGCAGATTGGAGGCTGGGGGGGGGGGGGGGGGGGGGGCCTCGCCTCAAGGTCACAGTTATTGGAAATGGAGACGTCCAATGTGAACACATCTCCCTCTGAAATCCAGACACAATGGACTGATTCCTCTGTGTCAATTTGGACTTGGCTGATAAATGATAAGAGCTTTTTACATATCACACATACAGAAGCGCCGCTGAATACTGGACTGTAGGTGTAACACAATACACACACACACACACACGCAGATTAAGACCAATTTATTCATCTGCTATTATATGTGAGGATTTATTTTTCCTCCCCGAGCTGTGTGTGTGTGTGTGTGTGTGTGTGTGTGTGTGTAATTCAAAGGCAACAATGGACATAAAAAAGCTGCAACACTATCGCTGCAGTTATGTGAATTACAATAACAATGGTCCTAATAATGGAATGAACTGTGCAAATGGCTTTCGTGTATCGTCTCACACACACACACACACACACACACACACACACACACACACACACACACACACACACACACACACACACACACACACACACACACACACACACACACACACACACACACACACACACACACACACACACACACACACACACACACACACACACACACACACAGTAGGGAAAAAAGGGACGACAGATTTGTGGATCAGACTGAACTTATTGAAACACGTTTCTCTGACCAACACTTGGTTCTTGGAGTCGACAACCAGGAGTTGAAGGGAAGAGAACAAGAGACGAACCATCGGGCAGAACAAGATCAGGAACAGGTTTTAAATTTGATTAACGTTCAGTCTAGAAGATTGAAATGAAAATGCTCACTTTTATACACAAATGTCTAAAAACAATCTTTTTGTAGCCAGAGCTCTGGAAAGTGTCTGGAGAAATGGGCTCCGGACATTTTCCAGAGTTTGCGGTTCACGTGTGACGAGTGCGTCACACTCACACCAACAAGAACATTTGTGGAACGTTCTTGATAAATGACAATTATCAGTTTCTTTCCTATGGAGAGATTAATCAGCTAATGATTTTAACATGACAACAATTTCCAGTGAAATCTTTGATTTATTCCAATTAGCCTGAATCATAATTCATAACTGGTGAAAAAATGCTTAGATGGCCACCGACCAACGTATCTCATGTCCTCTCCCCCCCTGCCTCCCCCCCTCGTCTTATCGGCCTGTCCAGGGTGCCCTCCTCTCTTCAACTCTCCGGATCTTTCTTTTGGGTGGCGCTCTCTCTCTCTGTCACTCTCACACACACACACACACACACACACACACACACACACACACACACACACACACACACACACACACACACACACACACACACACACACACACACACACACACACACACACACACACACACACACACACACACACACACACACACACACACACAGAGCATGCACTTCACAGAGGGGGCTAATGGGAAAATAAATTACCAGCAGGCAAAAGCCCTGGCTCTGCACTTCTGCTTGAGAGAGAGAGAGAAAGAGGACATGGGGGGGAGTGGTCAAGAGAGAAGACAGAGAGGTGGACAGCAAAGAGACGGAGAGAGTCATGAGACGGGGAGAAGATGGAGAGAATGAGGGAGGAGGGTGATGGGAAGAGAAAGACAGGAGCAGGCTTATAGCTGCAGTTCATTCCTGCTGTCTGCTCATCACTTCTCCTGCCGTTTCACCATCTCTGACCATCGTCAAGGCAATAACATCATCACCACACGCACGCACGCACGCGCGCACGCGCGCACACACACACACACACACACACACACACACACACACACACACACACACACACACACACACACACACGCTGAGCCGACAGCCCCCACAACTCGCTCTGGGATTGATTACTCTCCCTGCACGGAGAGATCGGGATGCCAGATTCAACCCCCATGGTGGCAGTGCTGTGTGTGTGTGTGTGTGTGTGTGTGTGTGTGTGTGTGTACAGTACACACTGTGCCACAAAGACAAATATCTGTAGTAGAAAACTTTGTTAACAAAGCAGAAATAATATACACATTTCTGTGTGTCTGAAATTAAAAAAATATATAATGATAAAAGCAAGAGGGCGACGTGTGGCAGCTACGGACAAATGGTTACTCTGTCTTTTCTTCCTGGACTTCTGATCATTTAAACTCACTTAATCCACTAAATTATGAATTGAATCATCTGATTATTAAAATCTTTAAATAGTTACTATGAAATACAACTGAAGTATTGATGATTTACATTGACTTACTGATTTTACACTTATATCCAACGCAACTAACGACTGAGGGGCAACACTTGAAGAAAGTACTAAAGTTCTTGGGGATGTAGTAGATAATGGGACGCCCCTGCTCTGATGGAACAGGACGAGACTGTGACCGTCGGTGAGCGGGGAGGACAACGCCACGCGCCTCAGAGGAGAACCGTGGGCGAGAAGGAGCAGAAGCCCCAAGCAGATGGGTGCAGACCAGGAAGTGATTCTGTCGGCAAGACGTTCTGTTCCCAGACAGGAGCTCTGGAGAACGTCTGGGGACTTGGGTCCCGACATTGTCCGGAGTTTGCGGGACACACGTGAGGAGGAAGCAGGAGGCTGAACCAGTCAGGGTTCAACCAGGAGTGTCCATTGTGAACCATCTGTAAGCGTCTGGTTTGAGCGTCGCTACCGGAGAGTCGGGAAGAAGAAGCTCAACAGTTTGGTTGATAAAATTCCCAACAAGATCTCTTTCTATTTCACAGATATCAAACCATGATTTCCAGGTAAAGACGACATGCGAGATCAGAAATCTCCATATCCACTCAGTTCTCCCTTTGAGGATCTGTTTGTTTTAGCCGTTGAAGGCAGACTGCTGCGATCTGACGGAGCTATGATAGGCCTCTAATCCACGCCAAAGCTGATTTGCTTAAGGGGGAGGAGGGGTTGGGGGGGGGGGGGTTAAGATGGCCTGTGACAAGAAACAATTGCCCCAAGTGAGAGTCTGCCTCTCTCCCACCCTGCTCCATGACAAAGGTGTACTTCTCCATGCTAAGTGACAAATCTGCGGAGACAAAGAGCATTAGCAGGGCGACGCTCTGCTCCACTGCCTCTGATTGTGGCTCAACTCAAAGAGAATCTAATATGGATTTTGAAAAAAAGGAGAGGGAGAGAGATTAGAATGAAAGAGAAACAATGAACACCTTCTACCAAGGGGGCATTAGTGGAGGGATTGGATAAGGAGCTGGTGTGTGTGTGTGAGTGTGCGAGTGCGCGTGCGCGCGTGAGTGTGTGTGTGTGTGTGTGTGTGTGTGTTAATGTGTGTGTGTGTGTGTGTGTGTGTGTGTGTGTGTGTGTGTGTGTGTGTGTGTGTGTGTGTGTGTGTGTGTGTGTGTGTGTGTGTGTGTGTGTGTGTGTGCATGGGTGAGTGCTTGTTCTTTGAAATTCCTTTTTTTCCACAGAAGATCAATGGGGGTTCGGGGAATTTCCGCCGATGTGCATATTCTGTTTATGTGCATTTAAATGTGAGACACATTCAAAAACACACCCAGTTCCCCTCTCGTGTCTAAATACACGTCGAGGACGAGACGTTGAGCCTCTGACGTAGTTCACATGTACAGGTTCATACAAGACTACTCATGAAAAGTTGAATATACTTTCTTCACTGTTCTACTCAAGCGATAAAAAAGACAAAAAGACTTTAAAACTCGAGTAACTCAAGTAACTAACGTGAGTTGTTATTCAGAATTCCAGAATTTGTTCAAACTAACTGGAGCGTTGGTCGTCGCCATGTTGTCGGGCCACGACACGATTAGAGGTCGCAGCGTGATTGGTTGAACAGTCGAATCATTCTGACAGTGGCAGAGATTAAAACATGGCGGAAGAGAGGAAACGTACGTAGATGTAATAAAGGAAAGTGAGAATTTTTTGAGAAATATAAAACTTTTAAATATATATTCTTCAACGACACAACTGAAGTTAAACGCAGCATTAACACGAGTTCAAAATCATAGAAAATGTGTTGAATGTTACATGGATTGTGAACCAGAAGTGAAGCGAGGGACGACCTCATTCTTGTGGTGTTGTCGCCTCAAGACCTTTGGATCAATAATGTGCCGTTTTGACAGATTTTCTTTAGTCTACAAAAAAAAATGGAAATACGCTAATTTTCACAAGTGACACGTCCGCTGTGATGCGCGCTCTCACGGTCGGAGTGTGTCCTTCGCTGCCACCTCCTCGACAACCCTGGGTTTACTGATTTCTATCCCAAACAGAGACAGAGACATGTTTGGGATCAGTCTAACTGTCAGTGGCTTAGCATCCGAGCACATCACTAGACCCTATTCATCGCCACTTAGCAGAACAGTCGCCTCAGTTCGCCAGAAACTCTGTGTGTGTGTGTGTGTGTGTGTGTGTGTGTGTGTGTGTGTTAAAATGCTCGTACACAAACACACTTGTACTCTCGATGAGCGGATCTCGAGGAGATAGTGTCAAACGAGTCGCC
>NC_061524.1:405000-452500 GCF_022379125.1 Scophthalmus maximus | reverse complement strand
GACAGAGGGAGAGAGAGAGAGAGAGAGAGAGACAGAGAGAGAGACAGAGGGAGAGAGAGAGAGAGACAGAGAGAGAGACAGAGGGAGAGAGAGAGAGAGAGAGAGAGACAGAGAGAGAGACAGAGGGAGAGAGAGAGAGAGAGAGAGAAAAGGGGGGAAGTGTTTGACACTGGACATTTTTTCAATGACAAAAATACAATCTATCCGGGGCCCAGTAATTCGACGGGGAGGGATTAGCCGGCAGCACGAGGTTGGGGCCCCCCAGATTAAGACGGAGCCGCGGCGCAGGGATCTTGAATTTCATCATCTCCGGCGCTCGGGCACAATGGCGTATTCTTCCCCCTTTCTCCTGCGCCGTCTGATGAGGGGTCAGGGGAGCTTCACCTTCTCCACAGCCCCACTCACCGTCGCATTCATTCATTCATATCGCCTGACTTTATATTAGCTTAGATACCTGAAGGGAGGGGGGCTGAGCTCTCTGCACACACACACACACACACACACACACACAGGCGGAGTCAGAACAGAACATGATCACACACCTATGACTGTTTCATGTGTGGATAACTTCACACCTTTCCTGTTGACACAGTCACACACACAGGTGACATGAGGGAGAAGTGGTAAATATGTTTGATGGGGAGTTTTCACGGATCTAAGCGTAGACTGCCCTCTAGTGGACGGTTCATTTATAGATCCTTCATCTCCCACCTGTCCTATGGATGGTGAGAAAACCTGACCTTTAGGCTCTAATTAACAGGTACGCTGGGAAATGTGTGTCAAACTGAGCATTATTACTTCAGAAGGAAATTTTTCTTTACATATCTTCTTTCCAATGTTTTTCTCTGGAAAATGTACAGAATATTGGGTCTGGAGTTTTTGCCGTTCATACATTAGGAGCGCTCATGAACCTTCAGGCGGGAGGCGGCGCATGGTTAAAGACTTGCACGCCGTGAATCTTACTTGCTGTATTCTCACATGGGCTCGCTCGGACATTTTGAAAGGAAAAGTTATGGGAAATGTCTCCTGCTAACCAGGGTTAGGGCTATATATACTTAATATTCTTTGAGATATAGCAAAGAGCCTGAATTGAAAAGACTTCATTCAGATGTTAAGACTGACAATACAATTGTGACACTAGTAAAAAGAAGAAGATGTAGATTTTTGTGTTTGGAGGATAAACACATCTTGCACATCTTTAAAGATAAACAAACCGATGTTCAACCCTCTCATTGACACGTCATCCGTCCACCACTGTGTGAAGGTATGAGGTCGTCTTCTTCTCGCTCTCCGCCTCTTTTCTTCCTTTTCTCTCCATTCCTGCTTTGATCTTTCTGTCATTAGTCAGGTATGCAGAGACTCTCTCTCTCCCTCTCTCCCTCTCTTTCCCACGCTCCGACAGGAGAACACCGGCTGACCTGCTTGTCTTCTCGACTTTCTATCAAAGACAACAACAAATATAACACGTCGAGCGGTTCTCCTCCGTCGTACAGGAAGTGACAGACTCAAAGTGCTCAGTCACTCCTTCTTTCTCTTTTCACCAACATTCATGAAAAAAGGGGGATGAGGAGGTTTGTCCTTGTAGATTACAAATGATTCTCCCTCTTTTCAGAAGTCGAACCAGGATGAATTTGCAGTGTCAGACAGTTATACTTTTCTGAAACATAAAAAGCTCCTATGACGGCAACAACAACAAAACGGAGGAGCAGGGATCACGGTTTGTTTGTTTTTTTACAGCAGTTTTGGCAAAACGTGTAAAAACTTGTATTTCCTGAAAAGTCAACGTTTTCATGAAGAGTAATATTTCCTTCAAATGAAAACGGTGATGTGTGTCGACTCCCTCCCGGACCAAAAGACTGTCAAAGACGAGTGTCACAGACCAACTGTAGAGTTTAAAGGACACGACATCACAGCAGCAGAGAACTAAAGTCACAGGTTTCTGAATAACTTTAATCTTTCTGCTAAAGACTGTAAAGTCTTTAGCAGAAAGAGTAACAGAACAAAGGCCTCAGCGGGTCCGGAACGTTCAGGCTGAGCAGCACAACCGAAAGAAAATCACTTTTGAGCAGCAACTTTTCCGTTTCCTGGCAGACCGCTCTGACATGTTGGAACAGTTTCCACCTCCCTCCCTCTCACGTTGCTTCATCTGTTACACTTCTTCGTCCCTGTTTCACGTTATTCACAACGAGTCCTAGTGTTCATGTAATATTCCATCTAGCGCTGCTTCTGTTGTGTGACAGGTTTTATAACAGAAAACATGAAACGGGTGAAAAGAGAATGAAAGTTGTTGAGAGAGAGAAAAGGCAACAGGTCCACTGTTTATAAGTTCCTTATTCCTTCATTTATTTTATTTTAAAATAATGCAGATGATGTTCAGGGCGGATTCCAAGTCACTTCCAGAATATGTCCTAAAGTTTTTTTCAATACAGTAAAATACCTCTCATATGATTTGAGAGGTATTTTAAAGTTTACTTTCAAAAAGCAAACAAAGAGATTAAAAGGAGACATGTTTCTATTGTGGGGTGACAATTTAAATTTAAAAATGTGCAACTCTCTTTTTGTTTTCAAGAAAATGGTTTGTGATGATATTTTTGAGGGTTTTTAATGTGAATAATTAATTTCCTTGTTTCTTTACTTATATCTTGGTTTCTTTCTTTTCTTTGTCTTGTAGGTGGGTAGATTTAATGGATGAGAAAATAGGATAGGCATACTGTATAAGAGCCTTTTCAATCACTATTTACAGTTTTAGCTCACATTGTGATATGTTTATAATTTTGTCTTATGACTGAATAAGAGAAGCATGTAATAGCACAAACTGGCCACATGGTGGCAGAACCTGCACATGTAATGTTAAGAGGATTTACCTCAGCTGGAAATGAAAGATTTATTTCTCTGTGTTGTTTCACTTAACGTTGTTATTATTAAGTTATTATTAGATTTTTTTACTCCTAAAAGTAAAAAAAAAATGAGAAAAAACTAAAATTCCATGAGTGATGAATTTATTTACAAAGACAAGAAAGACACGCAACCAAAAAGGTCAAAGAAATTAATGTGTTACTCACGTTTTCAATGACGAACGTCCACTCTTTGTCTTCAAACTCCTCTGCATGTGGGTCCTGCAAGACCACAACACAGAGAAAATACATTACATACAGTATATCAGTACAGTAATAATACTGTATCAAGATATCTGAGCTAAAGTGAAAGATGTCAGTTTTATGAAAGGTTCACTGCAAAATTGTACAAATATTAATTTACTAATTAGTAATCGACTACTAAATTAACAGCCATCTATTTTGATAATCGATTCATTGGTTCAAGTAGTTCTTGAATGTGAATATTTTTTGGTTTCTTTGCTCGTCTATGACAGTAAACTGAAACATGTTTGGGAAACACGATCGACATTTTATGGACCAAACAACTCATCTTGAAAAGAGAAAATACGAACAGATTAATTGATTAATGAAAATAATAAGTTAGTTGAACTCAAAGTAACTGCGTTTGTCTGATTGTTCTGATCACGAATTGACGATGAACCGTCAAATTATATATAGATATATAGATATTTCTGGTGATGACAGTTATAAAAACATGCAGTGATGTCATCTCCGTCCAACTGCACTCATGACACAACCCAGGAAATCAATATTCCTGACATTATTGATGATATTCTAGACGTTGTGTTAAGTGCCAGTTGTTTTTACGAGGAACTGGTTTGTGCTCGGCGTCCTCTCTGCTCCCTGCGTCCGAGCTCAGAGTTACTTCTTCATCTGAGTGTTTCGCCGCTGGTCCATAAAGTCTCATGAGGTCGTCTGAGATACAGAGGTGGCAAATATTACTGAGCTCAGCTGTTTAGCCAAGTTCCTGCTTCTTGCTACTGCAGCGTCTTTACATGCAACCACCAGGGGGCGCCAACGTTGTCAGGTGCCTCTTTTAGCTGCTGTGTATCTCCACAAAACAAAGACAACAGTCTTCTTGATGTCCTGCAGAAGCAATGATGTTTGATCTGTGGCTTAATCCAACATCAGTGAGTGAGTTCTTCAGTCAGAGGCTTTGGCTTTGTGACTCATAATGACAAACAGCTTTATTACTTCCTCTGGGACAGGAAGTGGAAACGGGCCTGGAATTTTAAAAAGACACCGACATGTACAGTGGTGCTTAACAAGCACAGGGCGAGAGAAGAAGGACAGTGTGTTCTTACAAAGGTCCACAGATTAATAAAGTTCCACATTGGTCTTTTCATTGTGCACGAGTTGACGTGAAGCGTTGTGACGACCGTCTGTGTCTGATGAGAAGAAAGACGTACGGAAACGTTTCATGTCAGGAGCTCGAGGTAACAGGACACTGAGCTCCCAGTTCGTCTGTCAGCACCAAGGACCAGCATGTTTAAATAAGACAGGTACGGTCACAGATACTGTCTGTGCATGTATGTAGTCTACAGACACTACTGCTCTACTGTGTGTACATGTATGTAGTCTACAGACACTACTGCTCTACTGTGTGTACATGTATGTAGTCTACAGACACTACTGCTCTACTGTGTGTACATGTATGTAGTCTACAGACACTACTGCTCTACTGTGTGTACATGTATGTAGTCTACAGACACTACTGCTCTACTGTGTGTACATGTATGTAGTCTACAGACACTACTGCTCTACTGTGTGTACATGTATGTAGTCTACAGACACTACTGCTCTACTGTGTGTGCATGTATGTAGTCTACAGACACTACTGCATTATTACTGTCTGTACATGTATGTAGTCTACAGACACTACTGCATTATTACTGTCTGTACATGTATGTAGTCTACAGACACTACTGCTCTACTGTGTGTACATGTATGTAGTCTACAGACACTACTGCATTATTACTGTCTGTACATGTATGTAGTCTACAGACACTACTGCTCTACTGTGTGTGCATGTATGTAGTCTACAGACACTACTGCTCTACTGTGTGTACATGAATGTAGTCTACAGACACTACTGCTCTACTGTGTGTGCATGTATGTAGTCTACAGACACTACTGCTCTACTGTGTGTACATGTATGTAGTCTACAGACACTACTGCTCTACTGTGTGTACATGTATGTAGTCTACAGACACTACTGCTCTACTGTGTGTGCATGTGTGTAGTCTACAGACACTACTGCATTATTACTGTCTGTACATGTATGTAGTCTACAGACACTACTGCTCTACTGTGTGTACATGTATGTAGTCTACAGACACTACTGCTCTACTGTGTGTACATGTATGTAGTCTACAGACACTACTGCTCTACTGTGTGTGCATGTATGTAGTCTACAGACACTACTGCTCTACTGTGTGTGCATGTATGTAGTCTACAGACACTACTGCATTATTACTGTCTGTACATGTATGTAGTCTACAGACACTACTGCATTATTACTGTCTGTACATGAATGTAGTCTACAGACGCTGTGGTCTGCTTCACCGTCCGTATAAGGACTTTTTATCAACAGAACTCAGATGTCAACCAGTGAAACCAATTTTTTTTTTTTGCACAAATGAAAACTTGTCGACATTCCTGGCTACAAAAACACGGCAGATATAATTCCATTAGTATATTTTTAGATTTAGACTAGTTCTAGTTCTCCTACAGACTACTGAACCAGAAATTGCTTTTTATTTGTCGTTATTTTAACCATCATCCATCCTTTACTTATGATCAACACCTTTCAAACTAAGTTGTTGTTAAATCTCAATATTTTGACGGGACTTTTCCTGCGAGTATTTACTCACGAACCTTAAAGAGAGTGACCGTGATCTCAATGTTTTCTGGAACGGGCCACACCACCACTCCTCTGTAGGGGTTCTTGATACCAGGCTGCCAGCCATGAGCCTGCCAGAAGAAAAAAAATCATATTTGGAAAGTGAGAACCTTTTGTTCTTGTTGTTTCTTTGGGTCGTTTCAGACGGACACTCGTCGTCAGGTACAAACCTTGGAGGATTTCCGCCGACTCCTGCGCGTCCACACCACCACCAGTTTGTCTGGTTGCCTGAGAGAGAAGACAGAAAAGGGAATAGTTCACATGCGTGTTTGTGTTTCTGTGTGTGTGTTTCTATCGACCAACACATCAACTTCATGTTCAGGCTGTTAGTCCAGTAGATTGAAGCTCGTAGCTTAACGCCTGCAGTTTAAAAACCCTGATTAGCCACAAACACACAACACACACAACTGCACAGCCACTCATGGTTTAAATAAATCAGGAGGCTAAAGCCTGGGTCTGTCTCTAACACGCTAACACATTGAGAGGTTAGTGTGACAGAAGAGGCTGAGTGAGGATGACCTCACCGACTTGGTGCAGGTCACACTGACAGAAGACCGAAGACACGGTGTGAAAACGGGATGGTTGAATTAGTGAAGGTAAAAGTCTGAGGAGTGAAAAATCTGAAAAATAAGTTACACACAACACACGTTTTATGAAGAAGAGGATGAACACATTAAATGTAATACTATTTTTTTTTCTTGAAGTGATATCCACGATTCAGAAGTAAAGTAACAGATGTGGATCAGACAGAAGCCAAAGAGCCACAACGGTCCACGCATCAATAACGGAGTCTCCAGGTTTAAGCCCCGCCCCTTACATTAGCAAAGCATCCCCACGTGAAAAGACCTCTGACCTCTGACCTCTGACCTGACAACGGAGAGAAGAAAAGGAGCAAACTGCTCCAACGGGGATCAATTAAAAATCACTTTATTCTATTTTTACCAGGCATAAATAGCTCGGCTGGTGTTGTTCTTCACCCTGTGAGTACCGTGTGTGTGTGGGGGGGTGCAGTTTCATTTCTGCGCTGACGTGTATATTGTATTGTATTGTATATTGTATATCAGTGTGACATTATATCACTGTGTTGGATTGAGACACTGAAGGAATATCTTGTAGTTGCTGTGGATTCACTGCAGCGCTGAGTAGTGACAGTCGAACTCCGGGTGCAGAACACCGGCCCTGGAGACTCTCGAAGAACAAGAGCAACGCTGAAGCCGTCGTGACGGAGAGAAAGAAGAAACAGAGGACAAGAGAACAGAGGGGACGGACAGTCGAGGATGGAGGGAGGAGAGGCTTCACATAGAGAAGCTATTGTCCAACACACACACACACACACACACACACACACACACACACACACACACACACACACACACACACACACACACACACACACACACACACACACACACACACACACACACACACACACACACACACTAAATATCATATCACCTTCTGTGTTTTTTTCCCTCTTTGTACAGCTATGACAAAAATGTAAACCATTTGTCTGCAGGCTTCATGACTCTGGTGTTGTTTGTGCTGCATGTTCCTTCACAACCCCGAGTCCTGGAGTCTGTTCATCACTCACACAAAGTTATTTAACCATCATTTCATTTGTCATAAGGGTTTGATAAGGACGTCTGTGGAATCATTGTTCCAATTTTGTTTGATTTTTTAATACTGGCCGATATCTAGGTATCCGAGTTTTTTTATTTGCTACTATTCGTATTGGCATTGACCACGCAAAAATACTACAATTTTTTTAACCAAACATCCACTCAGAAAGAAAGAAATGACACTTTTGGTGCATTTGTAATAAACCCACAGAGAATTCTTGGCACAATGAGATTACAAACAAAGCCTATTTACGAAGTACGCGTCACCCGGCGAGAATGACAGGAAATATGAGTCTTTTGGATTCACTTGTTGAAACATTTGAACTCAAGTGAAATATTCGCGTGACGCGTTGAAATTCTCCCACAGTCAATGACGTCTGCGTCTGAAAGAAAACAGGCAAAATACCCGTGGGTTGTGTTTACTCGAGTTACTTGGGTGAGTAAACACAAATGTGAATTCATTGACTCACAGCCGCCTCATGGAAAGTTTTTTTATACCTGACCAACATGGAAACTTCATAACTGAGCAAAGACGGCAACAGGAAGATGGTTGAGAGGAGTGAAGAGACGACTGTAGGAAAGAAGAGGAGGGAGGAGGGAGGACTCCGGCCTTCACTAACCCTAACCCCTCACTACCAGGACAGATGTGACAGATGTAACAGTACAAACACAACCTGTGACCGTCGCGCTCCAGATAAACTAAACACACAGACGCACACGACGAGGCAACCTGACGTTTATATTTACAGGACATTTCCTTGTATCATTGTGTTCATTTGTGATATTTTTTCCCCTCCACCAGGCAAAACCAATAACAATGCTGACAAATATTAAACAGATGAACGTGAATGTATCTGTTTTTGTTTGAACAGACCAGAGTCAGAGTGTAGGTCAACGGAGCGCTGGGTCGACGACACAGAGTTCAGAACTGAAGTCAGACTGAAGCGTCTGCAGTGAAAATGTCTCACTGATCCGCTCGTTTGACGCCGACTGCGTGTTCATGTGTACGTAAATACACTTTCTGTGATGATGAGCACTAGTCTCCAGGGCCACAGGCAGCAGAGAGACTGACACACGGCACAGACTTCATCACATTTAACAGCCCATTGACTGTGTGTGTGTGTGTGTGTGTGTGTGTGTGTGTGTGTGTGTGTGTGTGTGTGTGTGTGTGTGTGTGTGTGTGTGTGTGTGTGTGTGTGTGTGTGTGTGTGTGTGTGCGTGCGTGCGAGCGAGCGAGCGAGTGAGTGTGTGAGTGTGTGTGTGTGTGTGTTAAAGGGACATTATCGTGAAGAGGAGGAGCAGGAGGTGGGAGTGAGGGGAGGTCGAGAGATCA
Organism: Scophthalmus maximus; assembly: GCF_022379125.1. Lineage (NCBI taxonomy): Eukaryota > Metazoa > Chordata > Actinopteri > Pleuronectiformes > Scophthalmidae > Scophthalmus > Scophthalmus maximus. The sequence continues at coordinate 443,749 of NC_061524.1, read as the reverse complement.
GAGTGATCACAAGAGGAAACAAAAGGGGGAGAGGGAGATATGAGGGCGTCAGAGAAGACAGAGGAAAACTGAATATTGATAATAGCATGAAAAGGTTCCCAACATGACACAAACTACAACAACTATGATCGTTCACCTCCTAACTATAATTTTCCAAAAACCATAAACCTTCAATACAAAATAATTCTGCTGTTTTCTGTCAACTTACCTTCAGTTTTCAAACACCAGCAAATCAGACGACACCAAATCACAGAAGATGTAATCACTTAACTCATTATACCTTCTCCACACTAATGCAGACTTTTATTTTGAAAAAATTTTTTTGTCCTCCGTTTAAAGAAAAATATTCCGTCCACACAGCCTCCATTTTACAAAATATATTGTAAATGTAGGTGGCGATAAAGTCCACATCATCGATACATCAAACACCAGAGAGGAACATTCTGAACCCGCGTGGAGAACTTCACCTTGATTTATCAGACACATCTGGCGACGCAGACGCCTTCAAGTGCCGGTGATGTGACGCAGCGATGTTAACTGTAGCCAAACCAAATGAGGACAAACCTCTAGGTGGCCGGCATCGTTGTTGCGTCGAATCTTCCTTTTAAAAAAGCCGTTGGATGTGAGTGTGGACGAGGCGCAAAATACATTTTGCAAAATATTCAACGTGTGGACATGGTGTTGAAGTCTGTAATCCAAAATTTCGAGTCCTCCAGAGTCTCTGTAGAACCTTTACCCAGGAATGTGTCACGGCCTTCACATTTGAGTAGAATGGAGCTCCACGATGGACGAGTTGGCAGAGACGTGGTGGATGCTCGCCACAACGCACACATGCTCAACAGACGTGTCACAGCCCGACACCCGCTGGTCACGTCCACTGTCAAAGTGATTTATCAGAGGCGACCGTTTGTCATTAGTCTGGGGCGTAGATGAATTCTGGGAGCTCATTTAAATTTGCCCTGGGGAAGTGATTTCCCACCGGGCGGGAATCTTGCTGATAGTGGGCGGGATTTATACCGTGACGCAGAACGTATGACGACTCCTGTAAACAACCAAGATGGCTGCCGCCGATTAACGAGCATTTGACTAAAAGTAAAAAGCGTTCCATCACGTCATCGATAAGCGCCTGTGTCGATTCCAGCGCACAGCTCTAACATCCTCAACACGTGTGACAGCGCATCTGTCCGCAGCAATGACACGCTCTGACTTTTGATGTTGTTTTTCCGAACTGTGTTTTAACAGAGAGAAGTTGACTGAAAGGCACCAGCCTCGGGGGAAACTACCAGAGCGACCGTGTTGATTTGCCGGTCGCCGCTGGGGGACAGAGAAGTCTCCCTCTGACTGCACTGCCCCCAGATGTTGCTAAGTATCTGAGGATTTGAACCAGCAGCACAGGGCGTGTCATTATTACACATGCATTCACACTAGAAATATGAAATCTTAATCCATCCTTATTTATTACGCATGATCGGTAATTATGATTAGTTATCACAGACAAGGATATTTCATCTTTTGACGGTCGTGTCTCTCATCTTACGTTACCAGCACTGACACCGGGGCGTTGATATGTGATCATCATGTGACACGCTCACAAAGTGGATGAGGAAGTCAGGTGTCTGGAACCACTTCCATATTTTGACGAGAGCCAGATGTGCCAGAGGAAACCGGAATATCACAAATCGACAACGTAACAAGTTTTGGGCAAATCAGCTGAAAACTGTCAGTCAACAGCTGGATGATCATAATTAGCGGCAACAGAAAAATAAAGATTAAAGATATCTATTTCAAAGGGACGGCGCTGCAGCACTGTGAACGGGCTGGGACGACTCGTCGACGTAGTCGACCACATAAATTCATCGACTCAAATAATATGCGTCGATGAGTCGCCCCAAACAACTACATTAACTCTTGTCCCAATATTCCAGTCCAGTGGTGGCAGTAATGCACAAAAAACTAGTAGCCATTCGATATAGAGGCCATAGTTTAAAAGGGAGAAGAAGATATCAAACAACAACAATGTCGGCAGCAAGTGATAGCACCGGCAGCAGAGCGAGCTGCAGCACGAACACCGAACGAAGAAAAAAAACACGACCGGCTCTGGGTCGGCGTGGAAAGGTTTGGGTCGAAGGTGGCTCGCGGCTCCGGCAGCGAGCTTTACAGCGTCCTCTCGCCCGGACCTCGCCGCTTCCCGGGGCCGTGGACTTGGTACTCGCTGCGCCTTCCCTCTGCTGGCCTCGGTCAGCTCGGGACGGGGCCCCCTCCCGCCCCCGGCCCGACTGTTCGACGCTTACAGGCGCAAGGGGTCTGCGGCGATGTCGGCAACCCACCCGACCCGTATTGAAACACGGACCAAGGAGTCTAACGCACGCGCGAGTCAGAGGGCTCGCTACTCGAAACACCACGGCGCAATGAAAGTGAGGGCTGGCGCGCGCCGGCGGAGGTGGATCCCGGCCCCGCGGGGCTCCGGGCGCACCACCGGCCCAAAAAATGTATTGTTAGATTAGTCGATTAATCGAAAAAATAATCACTAGATTAATCGTTTGAGAAATAATCATTTGGGACAGCTCTACACTGGACTCATTGAGGTCTTAATGTTCAGTCTCTGAGCGTGAGAGAGGAATGCTACAACTACTCTGCTCCAGAGGAGTCGACGAGAACAACTGGGCCAAAGATAAAAAATATGTGCTTGACAAACAAAGAATATGACAGGAACCTCCCCACCAGATCCTCAACCCGTCGTCTCAAGAATGAAAATAATCATGTTGTGCAAATTGCTCGAAGAAGCAGAAAATGCAGAGGGGTAAAAACAAGGTGAGACTTCTCTCCAGCGTCGACTTCCTCTGTCGCCACATCAACAGACCTGTTACAGCTGACCAGACGCAGATGAAGGCCAGAGAGCGCGAATACCTCGAGGCATCAAAAACTACGATTAACAGTCAAGAACACAAGACACTCTGTTCCGTTCTCTCTACACGTCGTGCTGTCTTGTAATCACCAGGCCTTCAGTCCTTGTGCTGTTCACACTACGTGACTCGTCACACACTTCACGATCCTTCACCAGGAGAAATGTCTCCAACGTACTATTGTCACGAAAACATACACGAGTAGTGTGTGTTCAGAAACAAGGAAAACTGTTGTGGTTTCACGCTGATTTTCCTCCGATTTGTCAGCGAGCTGAAAATTGGGCTTAAAATCGTGACGTGTGAACTCAACTTCAACGTCAGGCCGGCATTTCCAAAAGGGGGACAAACAGACTCTTGAACCTTAGAACTTCCTGACCGTTTCAAGTGTTCTCCTGATTTATCTACACGGGGGAGATTATTCTATCGAGCCTTTTCAGCGTCGACCTAGTGTGTAAAGTGTTTTTACATTTCACACACACACGACAGAAGAACACTGACACAAAACAAGTGTTGAGTTTTTCTTCCCGTTATTGATTCCGTGAATTAAAATGGGATGTGGTATTTTCAAAGAAAAAAGAAAAAGAAAATCACTTCAGGATTTTAGATCCATTTATGCTCCGGGGAAAGTTTCCACTGCAACAATAACATACCGTACTGATGAAGTCCAAAGAAGGCAAGAAATAGATCTGTGTGCCAACACTTTCTCACACACATTCACTGGGAGACGAGCGGAGACCAGAGACCCGGAGGCAGCAGCAACTCTCCCGCTCGCCACAAACTGGAAGTAAACGCTGACACTTCTCTCATCAGGAGTTATTTAAATACTCGTTCTACACTGATGGCAACATGACATGGGCTTGATGAAGCCCTGACATGATGATCTACTTAAGAGCCAAGAAGTATTTATACAATCAAACTGTCAGAGATACAGACCAAATGTTTTTGATTTTGATAAGATGTGGCTGCACATTAACGGCTATTTAAAGGTTTATTCCTTTTGTCTATTCCTACTGTAGATTTATTTATTTATGTTCTTTTTCAGTTATGACTGTCAAACTAGATTATAACAGATGCTCTATGCTATTAGTTATCTGTTTGTGTCTGTTTTTCAAAGGGTTTGACCTGAGCCAGGCCAAACATCATCATCACATCATACTGTACTTCATACATTAGAAAACAGCTGTTTAAATAAACTGGTATCCAATCAGTACTTGGTAACGACCAGTACGCAAAAGCCCAGATATCAGAATCGGTATCGCAAAGGGGAAAATGGTATCAGAACATCTCTATTATGTAATTCATTTCCTTGTTTTTACTAATTTAGATTCTGTGTCTTTATAAATCACTGTTGTACCCAACTGCTCCACATAATGATTTAAACCTAATAACAACAAATGTCTGTGTGTGTACATATATATATATATTTCATTGAACAACATGAAAGAGCTCTGCTCACATTCCAAAACAAAGCAGCGTCCTGACAGGGAGCAGAGCCCACCCACCCCTCTTTGCTCCGGGGACGAGATGTGCATTTTTCTCATTCCATTCTCCAACACGTTAACATCTGTCCCAGGTCGAAGGCTCCGCGGGGGCCGCGCTGAGCTTCGCCCTGCGGCAACGCGCTCCACAATCCACGTTAGCAGGCTCCAATCAGGGCTCTACAACTTGTCGCTCGCTGCAGGCCGGGACGTGTATCTCCCCCCTCCATCTTCAGCACTGATCACACAGCCGATAGCTCTTCTGCCTCTTTCTACGTAATATCGTTTACTCATATGTCACTAAAGAAATGTTGTTTGGCTCGTGCTTTTACACCGAGACGATGAAGCCACGGGATAAGCTTCAACTAAAGCAAAAAAAAACTAAATAAACTAAACATAACGGGTACTTCTTATGAGAAGAGGAGGCAATCAGAACGACAATCAGGGTCATTGGTATTTATTGTTTCTTTGAACTGCTGATAAACTGATTATTGGCCAACAGTATTTGTGACACATGAGAGAAAAAAGGGTTGACTATTCCCAGTCACTCGCAGCTGGAATGTGAAATGTATTATTATTATTATTATTATTACAACTGACCGAGTAGAGCCAGATCCTAATTCAACAGAACAATGCGTCCCACATTTCTTTCATGGTTCGTCCACGTCCGGACGAGGGCAGAAGTTCCCATCACGTCCCCAGAGGCTGGGCGTGATTCAGTGGGGACATTTCATCCCCTCAGGTTGAGGTGAAACCTCTCTGCCCTCCCGCCCGCCTGCCTCTTCACTCCAGACTCTAACAAATTCAAGATTGCTGCACCAGAGAAGAAGTAGTAGTGACAGCAGGCGGCATGGCCCGGCCCCGGCCCCTCCCGACGTGCACACACCGAGGAGACAGTGTGTGTGTGTGTGTGTGTGTGTGTGTGTGAATTATGGCCACCAGGAACGAGCTCGGCATTCCAGCTCAGACAGAGAGACTCAGTTTTCACTGTGGCCACTGGTTATTAAACCCCCCCCCCAGAAAAAAACATCAACTCACCACTTCTTGGTGCATTCCACCATCAGCTCCTGATAGGACGCCACGAACTGGAACTTGGAGGCGTGCTTCCCCACACGCTGCAGTCTCTTCCACACCGAGGCCATGTTGTCTGTGTGTGTTCTCTGCACCTATCCCGTCCTGGACTCCCTTAGTCTGGGCTTCCTTCGCACAAGTACACGCTGATGTTTACATGAGCATAATCCCCACACACACACATACACATACACACACACAGCTAATGTTTCACCGGATCGAGGTGCTGCACATCCAGTCCTCGGGCTCGGGCTCTTCTTTTAAAAACTGTCAGGTGATTGTCTTCTGCAGAGCTGTGATCTGACGAGGGGCATGGAAGAGGACCGTCGATCCATGGTTTCAAAATGCACGATGAGTCAATGCTCCAGGTGCGAAGATCATCTTTCCATCTGATGCTCGTCCTGCAAGATACCGGGAGAAACAGAAACCAGTCAGTGGAGGAGAAGACAGAGATGCTCGGTCCCGTCCCCGTGTGGCTGCAGATGTCCACACAGCCCCGTGTCGGTGTGACAGGACGTGATGAGGAGCCTCCACCGGAGCTGCCAGCGCGGCGGCGCGCGGGCGGAGACTATACACCGGTGAGGGCGCAGGCTAACCCGAGGGAGGCGCCTGATGAATGAGACGAATACAACCGGAATGTGTAGAAAAGAAGCAGTGACATCACAACACAGCGACTCGTGTCGACTACACGGTGAAGACACATCCGAGCGGCGACGGAGAGCAGCGGGACTGAGTCTCTGAAAAGAACCTTACAGAGGATGGATGTGTCCGATCCAGGTGATAGTCGGAGCCGCCGTGGCTGATTCCGCTGCTAAGCTAACAGGCTAACATGTGAAACTAGCTTAACGGTGCACGCACGCGTGACACTCACCTCACGCGGGAACATCCCGCTGCCGGGTCTCGTCCGGGGGGTTCGGTTCGGGAGGTGGCGGAGAGTCTCGAACGGAACCGGCCGCGTCTGCTGGCTGATGGTCAGGCAGGAGGCACCGACACCAGCCGCTCAGCTAGCTCCCCCTGCTAGCGACGACAGGGCTAACATCACAACACGGTACCGAGCGAGCGCGCGCGCGCGCACGCACGCACACACACACACACACACTGGCTCCTCGGGTGTTAGCACGAGCACTGGACCCGCGACCGAGTCAATAAAACAAAATTTATTTGAGCTTGTTCCAACAGTTTCCAGCCTCCAGGTAGAAGAAGACTTAGTCTGTGAGTTACCGATAGTTTGACCGAAGGCGCGTCAAGTTAGCCGACATTTATAAACTCACTTCCGGTATTGGGGATTTCAAAATAAAACCATCGCTCTTACCGTAATAGCGAACAAGCTGCTTATCCAAACGTGAACACGTACTTGCTGTTTATATAGTGTTTTTCATATATGAAGTATATTAACACGAGGTGACGACATGAGGTTTTCATCGTAAAGCTCACAAATTGATGATCTTATTTTTAAAGGCTTACCTCTGTACTTCCTGTTTTATTCTGTGTTTGTTCAGCAAACTTTACGTAGCGTCGCCTCCATCATTTCTTCTTACCAGGCGCCTGGATGATTGACTGACTGAAGACACGCCCCCGGCCTGCGGCCATTGGTTGGATTTTTGTGGCAATTTACAGATTTGTTTACTGAGTCATGAGACGACTTCTGCTTTCAAGAGACAACTTCTGTATTCTTGAGACAACTTCTGGATTCATGAGACAACTTCTGGATTCTTGATACAACTTCTGGATTCTTGAGACAACTTCTGGATTCATGAGGCAATTTCTGGATTCATGAGACAACTTCTGGATTCATGAGGCAACTTCTGGATTCTTGATACAACTTCTGGATTCGTGAGACAACTTCTGGATACATGAGGCAACTTCTGGATACATGAGGCAACTTCTGGATTCATGAGACAACTTCTGGATTCATGAGGAAACACATCCGTCAGAGACATCTAATCCTTTAAAATGAACAAAATGAACCTGCTCTCTGGCTCTGGGTATAAACACTCCACATTCCCCAGCCTACTGTAGTGTATATTCATTAAAAGTAGTAGTATTAGTTGTATATATAATAGTTGTATTTCACATATTTTTTTTATTTGAAGTTAAAGGAAGTATCCTGACAACAATCCCTGCAGCAGACAAACATTTAAAATAAGCTTTTTGTTCCAATGCTGATACACCATCAATTTTTATGCAAATAATTGCCAATTTTCTATGGGTTTTTAATTCTCCTATAGGCCAAACACTAAGTTTAACTAAATGATATATTATACATAAATAACAATGATTGAATAGTCTTACATGGACCTTACAATAGACCTGCTCAAATCAAACAGGAGTCTCTAACTGTCGACAGTATTTCAAAGTTTATCGCAGGACGTTCCAACACCGTCTGGCAGGCTCGTGTTAATGAGGACAAGACATCCATTTCCTGCTCCTGTCACATTAATAAGTGAGTGTTAACCTTGTCCTGCTGCCTGCTGGGGGGTCTCCTATCACACGTTGGGAGGAAATAAAACACCTACTATCCTTCAGAAATCAATACCACCTCCAACTCTCACACACACACACACATCTTTCACAACCCCCTTGTTGAAACCACAGGCTTGTGAAGGCAGAGCAGGCCGGCAGACGGGAGGAGGGACGGAGCACAAAATGATTTGGATTCATTTAATTCAAAAAGGGAAAAGTTTAGTTTACTAGGAAGAAAATGACATCATGTCCTGTTCTACGTTCTTGGGAAGGGTTGGACAGTTTAGAGCCCAGTTAAATTCAAATCATCAGTGATACAGAAGAATATTTGTTTTCTTGTGAGCTTCAGTTATGAATCTCCACGAGAGACACATCTGCTCTGAACACAGAAGAAAACCGGATCGCTGAACAATAAAAATCTGCTTTGAGGTTTGGATTTCTTCTGAATATGTCTTGGCCTCTAAATCACGGCAAAGGTGTTGAACTTTTTTTATTTCCTGAGCCCTGTCAAATAATGCGTACTTGGGCAACGGGTGGCTGAGAAGCTAGACAGTAGTGTTTCTGGTGATGTTGTGGTTTGAAACATTGTACAAGTTTGGAAATATTCCGATCAGCTCTCATCCAGAGACGTATATGGACGGAGAACAGTTTGGGGGTTCGGGGTCAGAGGATCTGACGGTCGGGGGCCTGCGGGTCCTGCTGCTCCACATCCGACTCTGACAGATTACAGAGAGCCTCCCCCGGAATGCTTTGATGGGACCGATGACCCCGCGCTAAATGACACTTAGTGTGTCAGCAAGGGCCTCACGCATAACGGGTGGAGGGTGGGGGGGGTGAGAGAGAGTTGCAAAGGTCAAGTAGAGTCTGTGTGTGTGTGTGTCCCTCCTTCCTTCAACTCGTCTGATTCATGAAAGCAAAGCCTAATGCTCCGCTCACGCCTGCCGTCCACACAACTCCTGACCACGATGGACCAAACAGTTTCCACCTTCGCTTCCTGATTGGTTCTCGACAACACTCGACGGCTAGATGCAGAAAACTTGTAAAGACTTCCTGTCAGCAACAGTTCCTGTTTCCAGTAGTTTATCATCATATATATTTGCTTATCTGCTTCCTGTTTACATCGCCACCATCGAGCGTATATAAGTTTTCAGGCGTGTTCGTATGGACGGGGATTAAAAGTGATGTGGAGATTGTTTTTGTTTTAAAACCTTAGAACCTTGTTCAGTTTCTGTTACATATGAATCATAAAAAACTGAAATATGCTGATGGAGCCGCTGAGGTTTTTGTAGTTCATCTTCAGAAATGTGTCGTTTCACCGCGACAGACGCATCAACAACATCCACCGTCATGTGATGATGTTGTTTAGTGTCAGTGGAGTCGGATCCTCTGAGCAGCGCTGTCGTGTTTTCCTAAGTCCTATGAATCCTTTCCTTGTCCTCATGACCTTTTCCACTGAGGTCAAGGAACAGTAGCGAGGAGACGACCACAGGAAGGACGATCTGAATCCACCCAGGGACCAGTGTCACACCTGAAAACCTCTCAGGCCGACGTGCGGAGCTCAGCCAATGAAAACACGTCCCGCAGGATCTCAGCGCTTCAGGCACACGAAGGTCTCCAGCGTTCTGCGTTGGACCACTCGAAAAGACCTGTTAACAAAGTAGAGTCCTTCAGATACGAGCCCAGTGAGCCCGAGCCACTTCAGTGGAGCACGTCTCACCGCCGCCTGCATGGCTGCGACCAGGGAACAACACTGTTCTCCACATTCATCTGCTGTGATATGAGGTTTCATAACTCTCATGAAGGTTTAATGAGTGTTACAAACCAAATAAACTTATATTGTCTGTGCTCCCTCTTGTCCAGAACCTGTTTCAAACAGACCAACTCCAGGAAGACGTCTTCTGGAGTTTGTGTTCACGTGAAGAAAAAGGCAGCGGGACATAGTCTGAGTCACGTTCACAACAAAGAGGAACATCTCTGGAACATTCAGTCGAGGGCTGGAGCCTGCGGAGAGACACTGGTTTGTGTGTCACTCATGTGTGAGTGACACGGTCTCTTGTGATGAGCGATGAGAGATATTCCTTCAAAATGACTCGTCTCTGAGGGACGTGTGATAAAACCTCCGTGAGCAACACGTCTCAAATGAAGGTCTGTATTTGTGTTCATGATGGGATGAGGGACATTCAGTCCTGAGTGATTGTATTATCTCACCGTCCTCCGACTTCCTGTGGGAATGTGAGTGCAGACAAGCATCTCCTGCTTTAAACGCACCGTCCTGAGTCTCGGCCGGTGGTATCTGCTGCTCCCGCTCGGCTCACAGGAAGCTCCAGATCTACAGATGGATGAGGAGCGTGGTCACTTCCTCTTGGATCGCCGCCATCGAAGCCACAACTGGATGTGATTCATACAGGATGTGATTCGGCTCCAGACTCAGTGCAATGTAGCTTGTCATTCTCATGGTCAGTGACAACGGCAAAAGCATTTAGTTTGGCAACAATTAGACGATTTATCGATCAACAGAAATGTTAAAAGTGATTCATTAGTTAAGTGAAGCTTTACAAAAAAGCCCAATATTTGGATGGCTCCAGGTTTTCTTTTGTCTTGTTTTTCTTGGTCTTACATTATTGTAAATCTAATATTTTGGGTGTTTGAATAATTGATGGAACAAACAAAACATTTTGAAGATGTTACACCGGAGCTGGGGAACCTCGCGCCGCCTCATCCCTCTGACATTAGATCTAAATGAAACTCTTTGGCCTCGAGCGGAGGAAAGACAATGACCCGTTGAAACTCATCTGAGTGGTTCTCAGATCCACGTCTGTGTGAAAGTCCACCAGGGAGCGTGTGATGGAGCCTGATGACCTGATGACCTGCTGACCTACTGACTTAATGACCTGCTGACCTACTGACCTGATGACTTAATGACTTAATGACCTGATGACCTGCTGACCTGATGACCTAATGACCTGATGACCTGCTGACCTGATGACCTACTGACCTGATGACCTGATGACCTACTGACTTAATGACCTGCTGACCTGATGACCTACTGACCTGATGACCTGATGACCTAATGACTTAATGACCTGCTGACCTGATGACCTACTGACCTGATGACCTGATGACCTACTGACTTAATGACCTGCTGACCTGATGACCTGATGACCTACTGACTTAATGACCTGCTGACCTACTGACCTGATGACCTGCTGAGAGTGAGAGCCGACACATCGCGTCCTCATCTTCCTGCTGACCATGACAGCGGTGAGGAGCAATGGTTACAAAATAAATGTTGACTCAAGACGTCACGGTTTTGAAAACTTCATCATCTGCCGAGCGCAGAGGATCAGATTCAAGGTTCAGTGACCTCCACCAGGGATATTCAGTCAGAGGACTCATTTCATACTTCAGAGCTGGAAGGACCTGGGTTCATCTCTTCCTCCTCCGGCCTCTTGTTCATGAGCATCATGGCGGCTGGATGAAGCTATTGAAGGGTTTTCTCTGCCGGAGGGGATTCGTCTGTTGAATATGCTGAAGTCCACACGGCCTCTGCTTCTGTCTGGTGTTTCTCATTGGTCTTCTGCTGTTTGATGACTTGAAACCAGAGATTGAACCATGAACTCCTCAGGAACCAAGTTTTAATTAATCTTGATGACTCACTTTACGTCTCTGAGGTTTAAAACACAAAGTGTTTGTGTCGTTGCATCAAGCTGAACATGGAACTCTGTTGACTCGTGTCTTACGTTTCTTCTTCTCCCTCCAGGCTCGTGAAAAACAAGACTTTTGTTTTCTCCCCAACAACCAGATAAGAGCTCGTCTGTGCAGCGTTTCGCCGGCTCACGTTATTCCAGGAGACAGAAAGCAGACGGAGATTTAAACCGTTCAGCCGAAGGGAGAACAAATTGTGTTTGTCAAACATCATCCAATCAAATGAGAAGATGAAGCAACAGATCTGTTTCGTCACTTCCCAACACGTTGTCAGTGCGTCTGGTGGGGAACAGTCACGAGTTCAGTTCTGACACTTTCTATTTCTCTTTCCGTGATGATATTGAACATCAGCTGATGATAACCACCTTGTAGATGAGCTGGTTCAGTCTTTTGTTTCATTGTTGAATCAAGACCAGTCACATTGATTCCCCGAGGATCGAACCCTCAACCTTCTGGTGCGTGAACGACCCGCCCTACCTCCTGAGCCACAGTCGACATTATATGAACTGTATAATCTATAATGCGCCAAGTCTCAATGCCTCAAATATTACGTTAATATTACTGTTAATAGCACTTAAAAATGTTGATCGATCATGGAAATGACTGGAGCTGATTCACTGATTCATCATCTGATCGTTTCAGCTCTAGTTGTGAAGAAACATCTGATTCAGCCTCTAATGTACAAAACAAAGGCGTGAGAACCAGTTTATCACAGATATGATCCATATGATGATGCAGCAGTCGTGTTCATAATTATCACTTTCAGGAGATTCGCTCTGAGGAGCTGCTGATGCGCTCTCACATTCTGGTCTGGAGTTTATTATCTCCACTTTACTCCCAGACGGAGGAGTGGACGACGTCATGACCTCGGGTTCCTAGAAGAGAAGAGATCAGAAGGAAAGAAATATTAAACAGGCGAAAGGTTATGTTTGTAAGAAATTGTGTGAAAATATAAAAGTGTGGATTCCGAGACAGTGAGACCCGCTCATTGCTCACAGGTGGAACAACAAGAGTGGGGGGCCGGGGGGGGGGGCTCTGACAGATGAGCCTCCGCTCTTCTTTTATCATTATTACTTTCATGACTTTTCTTTTCTGATGATCACGTTCAGGGTCCCGAGCCGAACCGCAGATACAGGAGCTGCAGATGTGACTAGAACAAGCGATCATATTCCGACAGGTCATTGATCGCTGGGAGGAGTTCTCTCTCTCGCCACAGGTCGGAGGTCAGAGGTCAGAGGTTGACTCTTTTGTTTCAGGGCCGTAGTTGCTCGTCCACATGGATCAATTATCATACCTCGATGTCTTGCTGAGACATTTCACATGAATCCTTGGAGCGTCGGAAGAGTTCTGAGCGACGCAGCCGGCAACTCAATCAGAATAATTCAATTCATTACTTGTGCGAACACACGGTCGCGCTGGTAAGTGAATTTAAAACAGGTTGTTTGACACAAAGACGCGTCTGTGTCTCATGGAGACATGACGAGGATCAAGACCCGGCAGCTCCTCCACTCGCTCCCCTGCTGAACACCACCTGTCTGGAGCTGAAGGTCCAGTGAGCTCGGCTGCGTCCGGTTGTCACCTGACAGGAAGTGGGTCGCAACACACTCTCTCAACTTGGACTTCTGACTGATGTGTGTCATCATCTGTCTTCTGAAAGGAAATGAAAGATTGAGATCTGAGTGAAATCCTGTGGAGGTGAAAGGTACGTGAGGATATTTAGCTACAGAAGGATTCTAATAACCCCACATCCCATATATCAATATCTCATTCTATCTGTAATCATCAGTCGTTTATTGAACCAGAACACAATTTGGGGAGAAAATATCAACGGAGCAGAAGTTGCTGTAGAAGTTTGTTTACATCTTTTTGCTTCTTTCTTATTCTTTCTCTCCCATAATGATTCAAAAGGACATGGGGGGGGGGGGCAGGACAGGAGAGGTCACAGGCTCTCGAACATTTCACCACGTATATATATATATATATATATATATATATATAGTACATTTCTTTCTTTCTTTCTTGCTCTCCCCCGTTGCCGTGGCTACACTATCACCCTCTTCCTGTATTTGTTTTTCCCTCTGGATTCTGTTCCCTCGTCATTTCTCTTCTGCCCCTCCTTGTTTCCTCCTCCTTCCTCCTCTCCTCTCTCTCCTCCCTCCTCCTCTCTCCTCTCTCCTCCCTCCTCCCTCCTCTCTCCTCCTCTCTCCTCTCTCCTCCCTCCTCTCTCCTCCTCTCTCCTCCTCCCTCCTCCCCCCTCCTCCCTCCTCTCCTCCCCCCTCCTCCTCTCTCCCCCCTCCTCCCTCCTCTCTCCTCCTCTCTCTCCTCCCTCCTCTCTCTCCTCTCTCCTCCCTCCTCCCTCCTCTCTCCTCTCTCCTCCCTCCTCCCTCCTCCTCTCTCTCCTCTCTCCTCCTCTCTCCTCCTCCCTCCTCTCTCCTCTCTCCTCCCTCCCTCCTCCTCTCTCCTCTCTCCTCTCTCCTCCTCCCTCCTCCCTCCTCCTCTCCTCCTCCCTCCTCTCTCCTCCTCCCTCCTCTCTCTCCTCCCTCCCTCCTCCTCTCTCCTCTCTCCTCTCTCCTCCTCCCTCCTCCCTCCTCCTCTCCTCCTCCCTCCTCTCTCCTCCTCCCTCCTCTCTCTCCTCCCTCCCTCCTCCTCCCTCCTCTCTCCTCCCTCCTCCTCCCTCCTCTCCCTCCTCCTCTCTCCCTCCTCTCTCCTCCTCTCTCCTCCCTCCTCTCTCCTCCCTCCCTCCTCCTCCCTCCTCTCTCCCCTCTCCTCTCTCCTCCCTCCTCTCTCCTCCTCTCTCCTCCCTCCTCTCTCCTCCCTCCCTCCTCCTCCCTCCTCTCTCCCCTCTCCTCTCTCCTCCCTCCTCTCTCCTCCTCTCTCCTCCCTCCTCCCTCCTCTCTCCTCCCTCCCTCCTCCCTCCTCTCTCTCCTCCCTCTCTCCTCCTCCCTCCTCTCTCTCTCCTCTCTCCTCCTCCCTCCTCCTCTCTCTCTCCTCTCTCCTCCTCTCTCTCCTCCTCCTCTCCCTCCTCCTCCCTCCTCTCTCCTCCTCCCTCCTCCCTCCTCTCTCCTCCTCCCTCCTCTCTCCTCCCTCCTCTCTCCTCCCTCCTCTCTCCTCCTCTCTCCTCTCTCCTCCCTCCTCTCTCCTCCTCCCTCCTCCTCCCTCCTCTCTCCTCCTCCCTCCTCCCTCCTCTCTCTCCTCCCTCCCTCCTCCTCCCTCCTCTCTCCCCTCTCCTCCTCCCTCCTCCCTCCTCTCTCCCCTCTCCTCCCTCCTTGTTAAGAATATAACATGTGGATCAGGTGTGAGTCACTCGCTCCGTGTCTCGTCCTTGTCCACTTCACTTGCTCCAGTTTGGAAAAAGAAGAAACTTTCCAAACGTCTTTGGTTTCAGGGAATCAGGCCACGAAACATTCATGTCAAATAAAAAGCACTTTTCCCAAATGTTAAACTTTTGCTTCAAGGCTTTGCAAATAACTGCGACACACAATTCATGTAGAGAAGCAACACAAACAATAAGCAGTTGGTCTTTTCACCACATCCATTTTCAATGTGAGAGAAAAATGAATGCATCACATCATTTTCCGAGAAGTGAAGATCCAGTTGTCATCCTGCTGGTCGTCATCCCTCAGTCACACTCCATCATTTGTAGACTTTACGTCCAATGGAATTCCAGCAGGAGATCGATGAAGAGGTGAGGTGGATCAACTCTGAGGAGCTCATCCAACATGTACGCTCTGAAATGAAAAGTGCAATAAGGATATTTTAGATTTCAGGCTCAGATTTGGTTCCTGCTCCGACGAGTCGTCTGCATCAACTGTGTCAAGATTGAAACAGATCTCTATTATTACACCTCAAGCATAAGGAAAAGACATTTCATGGAAATATGAAAGCTCACGTCCGTGACTCGACTCGTTGGAGATAAATGTGCTGAAAGTCCTTCTGCTGGAAGAAGAAGGTGGAAACTGCTCAGACTCATCGACCGGATCAGACACAAACAGGTAGAAATGATCCTGCTGTTTGTTTTACACTGCTGTCAGCGCCAGGCGGGTGGGGTTTCCTCTGCACTCACAAATCAGCATTCTGCTGCGTTTCTGTGTCAGCACCCGACGTGTGTTTAAGACCAAAACCATCGTGGTGTCGTGTCGTGTATCTGGTCCTCCGGCTGAGGCTCCACATTGAGAAGAATCAGACCTAAAACTGTTGCCATCGTCTTCACCTTGCTCCATGTTTACTGTCTTACTTCCTGTCTCACTTGAGTTTATTCTATTTTATTTTCCTCTCATGTATAGTCATGTCATGTAATTGTAACTTTATATCTTATAATATAACATCTCCATTATGATTATATATAAAAACTACATACAAAATGTTTAAGGTTTATTCTGTTACACAAGTCACTTTTTAAACAATGACAACAACAAGGCGCTGGTTTAATGTTTAGTTTGTTTGAACAGTTTTGTAAAGTGGACTCTGATTCTGTCCTGAATCATTATCTGACAGCACACACACACACACACACACACCACACACACACACACACACACACACACACACACACACACACACCACACACACCTGCACCAGGTGACAGCGGCCGCTGCCTTGGGAATCTGGTCACCATGACAACCTCTCAGCGTGCGGGAGTTCTCGTCCCCTCGAGTGGAACTCAAGGGCGATGAGTTCCTGTGTCTGTTCCACCCGCCGCCTCTGCTCACACGTGGTTGACCTGTTCTCAGCAACACTTCTTACATTTTTAATCCCACAGAGTCACAAAGACACGAATGAAGGATACGAAGCTGGAGGCCACAGACACTTCACCAGGACCAGCTCCTCTCTACAGAGAAATAAAACCATATAGAAATATGACAAATATATCTTCTTCAGGATCAAAACTTCAAGTGAAACACCAGAAAGGTTCAATATGGACCTTTACCAATGAAATGTGACAGTTTCTGTCTATGGAGTCTAGGGAAGCACCAAACATTGATCTGTATAACAAGTGATGAGGGCCCAGGCTGTCCACCGCCGCCCCCTGCTGGTGAGGACGTGAATCTGTGGGATGAGCTCTGATGGTTTTTCCGAGAGCTCAGTTTACGTTTGGTTGTAAATTTGCTCTCAAATCCTGTTGTTTCTTCCAGAATTACTTCATTAACCTGTTTTAATTAATGATGCAGTGACGATCTCACACAACCTCAGGAACAAATCAAGTTAAATATTCGTTAAAAACATTTGGGGGAAATAATCGTTTGGGTCATGGTTTCTGGTTTCCATGAGGAAAACTTGAGGGGTAAACAAATACTTCTGCTACACTATATATATATACATATATATGTATATCTGTTTACATACCTGAACTGTACCCGCGCAGCGATCGACATCGACGTGACCGGACGGTTATTGTCAACTGTTGTATTTTACATGCGTGTGGACAGAAATCCTGATGCAATTAATGTTTTTCATATAATTTATTTGCATAACGATAAAAATGCATAGAACAATATATACAAAAACAGCAAAATATGACTTTATTCAAATAATCAAGTAAATCTAGGTAATTTTTAAAAAAAAGCGATCACGCTGAACATGGCTGAAGCATAATGGTTTAGGAACAGTAGGAACAGTAGGAACAGTGGGAACAGTAGGAACAGTGGGAACAGTAGGAACAGTAGGAACAGTGGGAACAGTGGGAACAGTGGAAACAGTAGGAACAGTAGGAACAGTAGGAACAGTGGGAACAGTGGGAACAGTGGAAACATTAGGAACAGTAGGAACAGTGGGAACAGTAGGAACAGTAACTACAGTAGGAACAGTAGCAACAGTGGAAACATTAGGAACAGTAGGAACAGTAGGAACAGTAGGAACAGTGGGAACAGTAGGAACAGTGGGAACAGTAGGAACAGTGGGAACAGTAGGAACAGTAGGAACAGTGGGAACAGTGGAAACATTAGGAACAGTAGGAACAGTGGGAACAGTGGGAACAGTGGGAACAGTAGGAACAGTGGGAACAGTAGGAACAGTGGGAACAGTAGGAACAGTAGGAACAGTGGGAACAGTGGAAACATTAGGAACAGTAGGAACAGTGGGAACAGTGGGAACAGTGGGAACAGTAGGAACAGTAACTACAGTAGGAACAGTAACTACAGTAGGAACAGTAACTACAGTAGGAACAGACGGAACATTAGGAACAGTGGGAACAGTAACTACAGTAGGAACAGTAGGAACAGTAACTACAGTAGGAACAGACGGACATCAGGCACGATGTGGTCGTCACCTGATGGTGCAGGTTTCTTCACCGACGTGGTCCAAACATTGTGTCATTCAATGGTTCGTGAAAGTTAAATGATTCATCTGAAAACGTTCAGGTGTGAAATGTGTTTGAGTCACCGGACGCTTCAGACAGTGGAGTAATCATCACATGAGAACTCCTCACTGACGTCGCTCGTTTGATTTGGATCTTTTGCCCCAAAGGTTCGATTTTCTCTTTTGTCTTTTGTTTTTTCCAGAATTGTTTTTTTCCTGGAAAATTATTTTTGAACACATTACTGTGTGTTTGTGTGTGTGTTTGTGTGTGTGTGTGTGTGTGTGTGTGTGAGACTCACAGAGCTGCAACAGTTCATCACTTAGTAATCAACTACTAAATTAATCGCAAACTATTTTGATAATCGATTAATTAAAGTAGTTTTTATGAAAAAGAAGTCATAATTCTCTGATTTCAGCTTCTTACATGTGAATATGTTCTGGTTTCTTTGCTCCTCTGTGACAGTGAACTGAAGATCTTTGGTGTCGTGGACAGAACAAAACATCATGTTGGAGTTTTGAAAAACATGATCAGCATTCTTCACCTTTTTATGGACCAAACAACTTATCAATAAAAATAATCGACTTATAAAAATAATTGTTAGTTGCAGCTCTAGACATTTCACCACGTGTTATTTTCTGCCCTGATAACACCAGCAACTACACAATAAAGGTCAGAGAATAACGCACCCTGACCGAGGACACCAGAGGAACGCTGACACACACACACACACACACACACACGTGATAAAAGAAAGTAATAAAAGATTCTTAACAAAAGAAAACATCAGACAGTGAAAAGAAAAAGTTGCATATCCGCGTGGACAAGTGTGAAATGTGAAAATACCTCAACATCCAATCTTCAAGACAGAAGTAACAATTATGAAAACAATAGTTTTATAATGACTTCTAACATGTAAACATTTCAAGTAGCTACAAATCGTGTGCAGCAAGGATTTAATGTTTCTATTGATACGTGAGGACACGAGTGAACTGATGACATTGACTCCACTAGGTTTTAGATTTCTGTCCTTCGCTCTGGTTTCATTTCCTTCCTTTAGTGTTTGTTGAATCCTCCATGGACCCAGACGGAGTTGACCTCGTGTGGGTAATTCAGAAGTAGTGTCTTGTAAGTTGGTTATCACAGAAAAAAAAGAAAATCACTGATTGTCTTAACTTTTTCTTTTTTAACCATCTCTAACACACATGCAGGAGAAAGTCACCAGAGAGTGTCCAACTACAGTGACACAAACAATAAGAGTCCAGTCGAGTTTTACTAAAGTCAAGGAGTTGCCAGTGTATCGAGTCTAAAAAGCTAAAGATCACCGTTCTGACCAGCAGGGGGAGCTCTAACAGAGGCACAGCAACATTACCCCCTCTCTCGCTCACAACCAGTCAACCAATCAGGAGCGGCCTGACCCTTGAACCTGGGGTCAAGTCATACAATCGTGGAGAGAAGTGTCGTCACGTTGAACATCACAACGGTCTGAAAGAACTCAGCGTGTCGGACTGCGTCTCCAACCGAAGGGACGTTACACAACGTCCATGTGCGGCCAGTAAAAAAAGAAAAGAATACCAATAAAACGTAGACTTTCATTTTCCCACCGTGTGAAAAACCTGGAAGGAAGATTAACAACAATCTGGAGCAAACCAATGATCACGAGTTGTGGCTCACGCGAGCGTTTTAAAGCATTTTCACCCACGACATTTGAACAACATTCACACAAACGTCACGTGAAGCGTGAGAACATACGTCTCACTGAGGAACGCACTTTGGGTTTATTCATGAGCTTTTTTTTCTTGTTGTTTGTTTTTTTTCCTTTTTTTTGTGAGTTAAGAACCTGAAGCAGGATTAAACATTATTTTGATTTTTTCATCCGTGTGGAGCCGAGCCCAGACCTGCTGAGCCCTGGAGACAAGAGGGAGCATTCACTCCACCAGACTCCTCCCACTTCAGACCATTCAGACAAATCTGTGTCGGAGAACTAATCGTGGGACTCAGAGGGTGTGTGAATAAATCCATTTATAAATTAGCAAAAACCAACGGAGATTAAAAAACGGGTCCCCCTCGAGTCTATTCGAGAGGCGGATGGTGGAGCCGGACACGAGTGAACACTTGAGGGAGTGTGGCTGAGAATAGCAGCACAAAGAGCCGGACGTGTTCACCAGGAAGCTCCTTCCCAAGCTGCTGCTGCCCGTGGGACACATGATCCCAGTGGACACGTCTCCATATGTATATAATACAGCATTGGGACGCCCCGTCACGGAGCCCACAGTGTTAAAGCATTTTAAAGGCCATATAAATATAGTTGTGAAATATAAATATGTGCACGCAACAACAGACACGGCCACTTTGGGGTGAAGCTCGTTTTGACACAGTAAAGCAGGATTAGCTTTTTCCAGGGAAGTGTGACATCACGTCACAATACTATGGTGGTCAGTCCGTCTGTTCTCATCTCCAGAGATATCATATCCATCGACTGCACCAGGGACCGGTGGAATAATATCTTAACTTAAAGCTGCCAACTCTTCAGCCATGACCTGGTTCAAGATAATATATATGTATATATATATATATATATATATATATATACACACACACACACATATATATTATATATTTATATCTCACTTTGGCCTTTTGGTAACAAGCAAAGAATGTCTTCCGGTGCGTCGCGACCTCGTCACTGGCAGTTGAGGTCGGGGCTGTTGAGCCAGGCCCAGATCTGGATGATCTGCTGCGGCGTCCTGGGGTGAACCAGGATGAGACTGTTGTAGGCGCAGGGGTTCGACCTGTACTTCGCCTCAATGTCAAATGTCCTGAAGCCTTTGTGCCTCTCGGGGCCCAGTCCCAGCTTTTTAAGACACATGCCCGTGTAGACGTCGTCGATCGGGAAGAGCAGAACACGACGCGACACGCTGTGCAGACGAGCGGCCACCTCGCCAGAGTAAAAGTAGCCGCCGCCTCCTGCGTACGGAGGGTACTTCCCTGTGTACAAGCTCTCGGGGATGAAGTATTTGACCTTCTTGTCCCGGTGCGGCCCCGCCTCGGTGATCACGTCCCCCACGAACAGGTCCCTGGCTTTGGGCTCCGTGAGCCCCTTGAGGAAGTCCAGGATGCGGTAGGTGTTGACGAAGACGTCGTCGTCGCCTTTGAATATGAAGCGAGCACCGGGGCAACGCGTCTGGATCCACTCCAGGAACAGAACTTCTTTGACGGTCAAGTTGAAGAACGAATCCCGGAAGTCCCACTGGATGATGTCCTGGTGGCGGAGGCTCTCGTCACGCAGACTGAAGGACAGATCTGGGTGGTGGTCCCAGGCAGTGGCGTTGCCGAGAAGGAAGACGGTGACCACCGTCTGATTGCCTATAACGCCCGCCCGTCCCCAGGACTGCCGGATGGCCTGGCGCCGGTCGAAGTGCGATACCTGGGATTTGATGGCGAGGAGCAGGAAGGGCGGCTCCTCACAGATATCAGGCTGGTCCAACACGATCGGGTACGAACGGCAGTGCATGAAATGCAGAAAATCCTTGAAGCGCTCAGGTAGCGAGTTGTAGTCCTTCACCTGAGTGGTAACCCCCATGTTCTGCGTGCAGGGGTCCGAGGTCAGACTGTCCTCAGTGAGCCGCAGGTCTGTGGCGCTGTAGTTGGCTGCCAACACGGGGTTGTTCTGGATGTCCACAACCTGCTGCTGGCGGTTCCAGTACGCCAGCGGGGGAGTCAGTTTGCTCCAGAAGGGCGCCGACGGGATTCTGACCTTGTGATGCCCGTTCTTGTCTTGACCGCTGTGCCGGAAGATGAGGATGAAGATGAAGAGGTTGACCATCACCACCGTCACCCCCAGCTTCAGCCGCATCCGCTGCATCGCCATGACGACGTCCTGCACCCGTCAGCACCTGAGCAGACCGGAGGAGGAGGAGGAGGAGGTCAGTGGACAGAAGGGCTTCATTTGAATTCAAAGTAGTGCAGTCGAACGGGTCAAACAAATACTAATTAATCGCACAATTTGCTGTGATAATTCACTTTCTTTTTTCTTAAGACTGAAGTTTGTAATAATGGATATTTAAATGTAAAATGATGGATTTAATGTAGAATCAACACGAAGGAAGTATTCAAATTCAAATACTATTTGTTTGAAAGTATGTGTTGTGGATCGATCGCTCCAGGGTGTCGGGTCAGGACACTAGAGTTGTGTTCAGGTGAGAGTGCAGATGAAAGACGGAGCCGGAAGTTCAGACTATTTATGACATATTTATCTAGATGCAGTCCCGCATGCAAAATACAAGGTCATCACATTTCAGGTACAATCCGAAGGAAGGAAGACTCAAAGAAGTCTTGACTGAGTCTCTGAAGAGGATTCATCGCCTATGTAAAATGCATAACTCAGAAATACTATTACATCTAAAGAACAGAACGGTACATAGGGGCATGGAGCATCTTTTGATCTTTGAGCACAGATTCTGTCCTGTGAACTATGACACAGTGACCACGTGTCCAGATGTCTGTCTGACAGACAGTGGAGGAACCGTCTCCTGTGAGAGCTGTGACGTGACTCTTCACTCATGTTCTCTGATAAGAATCATCACAGACTATAAGTGGGACTAGTTTCTGTCACCTCGAGCCGACATTGATGTGGAACCACATAAACGCTTCAAGTTCTCTCCCTCCGCTCAAACTACTTCCTGTTTCCAGTATCTTGCGATATATTGATCCATCTTCTTTTGAAGTAAACAACATGCGGCGTCAAAGATGAACGCGCTCATGTCGCCAGCACTAGTTCAACGTCAAGTCCATATGTCAGAAGTGTCAGTTGAGACCGCTGGTTTCCTCGGGGGGACGCGTGTGGACGATCAATGTGGAGGATCACAGGACTTGTTGGTGTTCAGGGATCACGTGAACGAACCAGAACAAACAGTAAAACACTCACACGAGTTCCCTCCATGAAACTAAAACAAGGAGCCGTGTTCCACCTGAGCTCGTGTTGAGCAGTGTGTGTGTGTGTGTGTGTGTGTGTACACGCCCCCGGGTCTATATTAATATTTGTCATTAACTATGTTTACCTTTCAAATGTCCTACATTCTACATCTCACGGTTTCAAACCACTGACGGGCTCATGGCCTCACATCGCACTTCTCTTTATCTTTCTCCTTCTTCCTCTTCCTCTTCCTCTTCTCCTTCTCTTTCTTCTTCTTCTCTTTCTTCTTCTTCTTCTCCTTCGGTGATCTCAAACTTGTCCTCTGGAAACCAAACTGTCAGAAATCCATCCGAGCGACGGAGAACTCTTTAACACGCTCGTCCGGGAGGTTTCACTTTGCATTTAAAAAGAAAGAGTCTGTGTTCGTCCTTCAATTGTTCGTGTGCTCGTCACTCAGGCGACCACATTGAGTCGACTTATTGATCATCTACACGTTTGAACGACTGATGGATAGAGAGGGAGGGAGGGAGAGAGGGAGAGGGAGGGAGGGAGAGAGGGAGGGAGAGAGAGAGAGAGAGAGAGAGAGAGGGAGGGAGGGGGAGAGGGAGAGGGAGGGAGGGAGAGAGAGAGAGAGAGAGGGAGGGAGGGAGAGAGAGAGAGAGAGAGAGAGGGAGGTAGAGAGAGAGAGAGAGAGAGAGTCTTCCTTTCCTTCTCCTCCCTCCCCCCTCCCTCCCCTCCCTCTCCTCCTCTGTCCGTCTTCCTTTCCTTCTCCTCCCCTCCCCTCCCTCCCCTCTCCCTCCCTCCCCTCCCTCTCCTCCTCTGTCCGTCTGCCTTTCCTTCTCCTCTTCCTTCCTTGTGAGTTTTGACAGTCGAGCGATGATGATACTTGATCCCGATGTTAAATCAATGTTTAATTATCAATGAGGACAAAGCACCGACGTCCCCCCCCCCTCCTCTTTCTCTCCATGGATAATGAAGCTTTCCTGTATTGCTAAACAAACAAGACGACTTCTGGGAAATGCGTTGGTGAGGGGGGGGGGGGGTCCTTAAGAAGAAGGCGTAACAACATGTTGACAGAACAACAGCGTCCAGACGTCTCATTACGCAGCAGCTCTGCCCGACCTGCGGAGGACACACTCGTGTGTAACTCGTGGTGGGATCAGATGGGGGCGTGGTCTTATTCTCACTAGGCCTTTTTTTTATTTATGTGAATCTGAGAAAATGGCCTTAGAGGACGCCGTTGGAAACGGGCGATTCTTCAAGTCACGTTCCTGTTCTGACGCCTGTGGGGGCGGGTTGGTGATGTCATCATGTCGAGTTGAAGCCCGTGGTCGAGAAGTGCATCGGGCAAAGTGCGTTTTGGGGCGTGGCCAAACGGGAGGGGGCCGCACATGTCGTTCAGAGGGTTTGTATTTCATCAGTAAAACACGCAGTAAAACAATCATCCTGCCTGAAGGAGACAAGTGGGTTGTCATGACGACACTTTAAACACGTTATTGGTCAAATAAGCCACTGTCTTCATGTGAAACATCAAACAAGACTTACAACAACGTAAATGCTTAAAATGTTTTTAAAGAAAATTAAGGATTATTATTTAGATTTATTTTATTTCATTTTTTCTTTCTTCTTTCTTTAATTTTTCTGATATGCAGGGTTCACGCCGTGTTCACCCCGAGACATTACAAACCAATGCTGCCTGCTGCGCCTGCGTCTGGCCGAGCGGTAACCGGTAACCAGTAAACAGTAACCAGTAACCAGTGACCAGTAACCAGTGACCGGTGACCAGTAAACAGTAACCAGTAACCAGTGACCAGTAACCAGTGACCAGTAAACAGTAACCGGTGACCAGTGACCTGTGACCAGTAACCAGTGACCAGTAACCTGTGACCAGTAAATAATAACCAGTAACCAGTGACCAGTAAACAATAACCAGTAAACAGTAACCAGTAACCAGCATCCAGTAACCTGTGACCAGTATCCAGTGACCAGTAAACAGTGACCAGTAAACAGTGACCAGTAACCAGTGACCAGTGACCAGTGACCAGTCACCAGGAACCAGTGACCAGTGACCAGTCACCAGTCACCAGTAACCAGTGACCAGTAACCAGCATCCAGTAACCTGTGACCAGTGACCAGTGACCAGTAACCAGCATCCAGTAACCTGTGACCAGTAAACAGTGACCAGTAACCTGTGACCAGTAAACAGTGACCAGTAACCAGTGACCAGTAACCAGTGACCAGTGACCAGTAACCAGTAACCTGTGACCAGTGACCGGTCACCAGTAACCAGTAACCTGTGACCAGTGACCAGTAACCAGTAACCTGTGACCAGTGACCGGTCACCAGTAACCAGTAACCAGTGACCAGTAACCAGTGACCAGTAACCAGTGACCAGTGACCAGTAACCAGTAACCTGTGACCAGTGACCGGTCACCGGTAACCTGTGACCAGTGACCGGTCACCAGTAACCAGTAACCAGTGACCAGTAAACAGTGACCAGTGACCAGTGACCAGTGACCAGTGACCAGTCACCAGTAACCAGTGACCGGTGACCGGTCCATCAGTACCGTGTGGTCGGAGCACTAAGCAGAACACAGAGCAGGGAGTGGTCAGCTGATTAGATCTGGTGGTAAACAGCTGGACAATAGTGACTGTGTTTGACTGCTGAGGTCTCACCTGATAACATGTGAGGGGGGGTCCTCACCTGGGGGGGCAGAGAACAACAGTGTGTGTGTGTGTGTGTGTGAGATAACAGAATGAGCTTCGGTCTGGACACAGATGTTAGTTGGTGAAGATGTTACCTGTTCCTCCTCCTCAGTGTGGATGGGCCTCTCCTCTCTTACCCCATGATGCCCTCTGGGGAACAGGAGCCGGAGTGAACAAAGAAGAAAGGGAAGAAGGCGGCAGGTCGATCCTGAAAACAGACCAAACAAAAGCAGCTGAACTACTTCATTTTCTTTTCTTTTCTTTTCATCCAGGGAGAATAGAGACGAGGTGGACGGACGAGCAGGAGAGTGAACAGCCGACGATCTCACAATCAGACCTCTGTGGTCTACAGGTCGTTTCATCGTCATGGTTAGTGTCGACTGTCGTGAACAAACTACACACAGATGAGCTGCTTCACCGTCACACACCAAGCGTTCAGACACACGACTCTGGAACGTGAGGAGCTGGAGCGAACCTCAAGATGATTTGTTTTGTCCAAGAACCAAAGATCTTCAGTCACTGTCACGGAGGAGCAGAGAAACCAACACATATTCACATGTAGGAAGCTGAAATCAGAGAATTTGGACTTATTCTTTCATAAAAACTACTTGAAGCGATGGATTATATAAATGATAATTGAGTCGTGGGTCACTGATCGATCTCTGTGTGTTATCGTCTCTCAGCTGCTCTGTGAGAAGTGGATTCACATCTGATTCAGTCTCTGTATTTGACCCACGTGGTGAAGAAAACACCCGACAGACACCGAATCATGTGGAAAGTTTATCTCTGTTGTTCCCTTTATATACACGACGGGTCGCATTAATCATTGATCCTGTGTTTGTGCTGGTTAGATATGAAGAGTCAGATAAAGACCTTTCACTGAGCAAACAAACGGCCCGAATCGTTCGCCTGATGACGCTGCGACCGGAGCAGAGCAGACGGAGAAACATCTCTGGATTCAAAGGAAAAGAAAGAACCGTCAAACACTGAGGACGTGGAGACAAACAAAGAGAAAGAGCTCAGTCGGTCCAATCATATTAATCAAACTTTAAATGACAAGAAATGTAGATGGAGTGTTGTTCATAAAGAAGTGAGCTGAGCGTGTTGGGGGGGAGGAGCTCACAGCACACGCAGCCTCATGCTGCTGATTGCATCGCGTGTGCGGCGGCAGATAAGAAGGAGGCGGAGCAGACGAGCGTCCGCCGCCGAGGCCACGTCAGGTCACCGGCACAAAGGTCGACGCTTCACTGACGGGCACGGAAACACCAACCAATCAGGAGCAGCGACAACAGACACGTTTCATCTGCTGCTTCGAGTGGAACTGTGGTTCAACATCTAACAGGGGGAACACGGAGGGTTCGGAGAAGATGAATTAGAAAAGATGATTTAGAAAAGATGAATTAGAAAAGATGATTTAGAAAAGATGAATTAGAAAAGATGATTTAGAAAAGATGATTTAGAAAAGATGAATTAGAAAAGATGAATTAGAAAAGATGAATTAGAAAAGATGAATTAGAAAAGATGAATTAGAAAAGATGATTTAAAGTTCCAGTTCTCGTCCTCAGTTTAAGAAAACTGCAGTGAAGAGGATTTTCTATGTCTGTGTCTATGTCCCAAAATAACATTTATTACATTTAATTAATTATATTTAAATCAATTTAGTTGAATTAGGTGAATTCAAGACAAAAGGAAAGAACAGGTTTTAGCAGCTGAGAACAAACACTGTCGTGAATCGTGATTCTAGACTCGTGGACGTTCCGCTTCTTAAATTCCACGGTGAGGTTCGACTCGACGTCCTCAGAGACACGAGGGACACGAGCGTGGACACTCGTCCGTCTCCTGATGAACATGTTTCTATCTTTGAATTACTGTCAGACTTTTGCATAAATCTATCCCACAAAGTGGCCCGTGAACAAAAGCATACTTGGCTAAACAAATCATAAGAGGTCAGAGGTCGTCCATCATAAAGATAACACCTCAATCACGATAATACAACTTCCGCTCGTTTTCCATTTCCTCTTTAACGTACTTTATGCTCCACTGTACATACAGCACTTTGAACTGTGTTTGAAACGTGCCTCATCGCCCCCCCCCCACACACACGGGGTTATTTCTGAGCACTGCGTCAGACGTGTATATTTATATAAGAGGATGTTTCTGGCGACGTGGTACGAGGAGAAGAGAACCGAGTTGGAGCCTCAACACCAAATATCGACAGTCACCACGAGTATTCACGAAGGGGCCAAAGGTCGCACGTCACGTGACCGAGCTGCTCGCAGACTCACGCCGGCTTTTTAAAAATGGCTCCTCGTGGTTTTCTGTTTTAGACGCCAACTAAAAGTGACACAAATGAAACTTTCATCAAGGTTTTAGTTTGTTAAAGCTCCAGCGTGTAATATTCAGAAGAACTGATTCACAGATCATATTGTCCATAGCTCTGTTCATATATTAGTCAAATATAGTTCCACGAGGTGGACCGACCTCTGTGTGAGTCTCCATGTTTCTACGTCGTGTTGAATACGTGTTGAACTAAACATCCAGAATACGTCGCGTTCACGTTGAATTGTTGGAATCAGCGGTGCGCCACCATAAAGTGTCCCCTGTCGGTCGCTCAGGTGGTTTTGGTTTGACACTTTACTACCAGATGACGCCAGAAAATGACAAACGTTACCCACTGGGGCCTTGAATAAGCTTCAGACATGTACAGTAATAATGACACAGTGAGTTGACCCATGTGGAGCGTCACACTCAAACACTTTGCTTAACTTAGAACTGAATTTACTCTTTATCATCCGAGTCCACGCGCTCTACATCGCTCACACGCTGATACGCATCGTCCATGTAAACGCACGTTCAGTGTGATCTGATGAACAAGGACACAGACCTGTTCTGTACACTGTCACGGTAATAAGACGCCAGATCAACAACTGTGGAGTATTGGGATGTAACAGAATAGTCAAGGAATTCATATTGCAGCTGTAGCTGAAAATAGAGCAAGCTCCTCGCAGGGAGGTCAGTGGGTTATCAGGAGGAACCGTGTCCGGGCCCGTTCGTCCAACGCTGTGGCAACGACAAAACAAACTCTGCTCGGCTCAACGTGACGTCACACATCGGTGTGTGAGCTGCTGCTCTAAAGCCTCCGCCGCCATCTTGGCGTTATAGATCCAGTCATGTTCTCATAGAGTCGCCCTCTGCTGGTCAGTAAACAGAACACAGGCTTCACACACTTCAGCACCGGCATAGACTATAAAAAAATGAACATATCTTCACCGGATCTGCAAAATGAAGCCAACAGAAACCTGTATTCTCTGGAACCACCATTAGAGGGCGACTCATGCATTTTTTTTAAATGTGTGAACTGACAGGAAGTGAACAATGACAAATGGCAACAGTTGAAACAGGAAGTCTCAGAGAGAGAAACACACAATTCAGGTACACACACACACACACACACACACACACACACACACACACACACACACACACACACACACACACACACACACACACACACACACACACACACACACACACACACACACACACACACACACACACACACACACACACACACACACACACACAGATCTGTTGTTTACAGTGGTGCAGGAGTTTTTTGACTTCCAAGATAAATCCCGCTTACATAAATGAATAACTCACCACGAGCAAACAGAGATATGATAAAAGCCTCAGTCACTCTGGGAATTATTTCATATTGAAAGTCAGAGCGAGGCCGAGTGTTCCTGATAAGAACTGGGTGAGCTGGGACTCAGCCCCCTCCCCTCCATCTTCACTGCCCCTCGTCATACACGATGACAACAAACGTCTGAACAGGACACTGAAGAGAGACGTGTCCGACCAGGTTGTCATCATCATGTGCATGATTAAAACGTGTGTTAGGAAATATGTAGGTAATACTCAAACCTAAAAATCATATTCCATGGTGGTTGAAAATACTTTAAAGCAAGAAAGTGTTTGGGAACAACTTGATGCAATCTGATTTGTTTCCTGAGCAGGAAACTGGTTCAGTGGCCTCAGACTGTTCCAGCTCCCAGTCGACCACATGACCTGAATTCTGGGGCGGTTTTTAATAACCTCATGTTCCTGTGCAACACTGACTGGTTCATATGCAAACCTCTCACACTGTATATTTTATCATTTAGGGCTGCGGCTAATACTAATTCATCAGATGTTTGGTTCATAAAATGGTGAAAAATTGTTGGCGGTTAATTTCGTAGTCGATTACTTATCGATTAACTGTTGCAGCTCTTTACTTTTACTATGTGCAGCTTTACATCTGAAAGACGTCTATAAATAGTCACATGAGTATGTGACACATCCTCAGGAACTGAGAGCAGTAACACGAGGGTGTGGGGAAGAGGAAGAGGAAGAAGAGAGCAAACTGCGAACAGAGACATAAACATGTCCGACCTTCTGTCTGATAAGAACTCCCCAAACAGTCATTTCCTGTTGCAGTAGGACCGTCTACATCTGAAGACGTCAACCTCGGCTCCTTTGTCCAAAACGACAACCAACCAAATCGTCCCTAAAATAAATAAAAGACCCTTCGCTGGTTGTTGGGAGAAACTGCTCTGGACGTGAAAGGTGTAGTTGGGTTAGTCGCTCGTCACTCATGTGCTCCAGGATCAATCTGCATTGTTTGCAGATGAGATGTTGAGTGATGAGACATGTGATCCCAGGAGGAACGTTTCTCTCTGAGTCAAACACCGAATCTCCACACGAGAGCTTAAAGTTCTCTGCTGCTGCGACAAACTCTCCAACCACTGCGGATCCTGCAGGAGATTAATTATTCACCATCACGTTTGTTGTGAGTGTCTCTGTGATGCTCGGGCGTGGCCCTGAACTCCCACCATCTCGCTGAGTGACGTCTTCTGAGGAGAGTTGTGTCACACTGCGTCCGACACATCGACGGATCATCGGAGTCCTTCTCCGCTCAGTCTGGTCCTGGAAACCACGGGCCGACGCTCAGACACATCAACTGACGCTCCGAGTGCCAAGGATCATAAGAGCTACCGCTTGTGATAAAACTGCAGGATGCAAATTAACAATGATAATAATAATTGGTTCACTACAAAGAGGAAGTTTAGACTCTTTTATAGACGTTGCTCACGTTTTATGAGAACGCAGCGGATCGATGATCGTGATCAGCTGACAAACTATGAGAGCCACAAAAAGTCTAAAAATAATATTGATCAATAAAATACTATTTCATAGAGATCAGGTCTTCAAATAGCTCCTTTTTCAAAATTACTCCAAAACCCAAATAACTGTACAGAGTGTTGATATTATATACGAACTATAAATATAAGAGAAGCTGGAAGAAGCATTTTTTTGATCCAAAAAACTTAAATGTGACCAAAAAAATGATGAAAATGAAACTTTTACTTTCAGCTCAGAAGGAAACTGTCGCTGACTGAAACAAGTCCAACCCTTCAAAACCAGGTCGCGGGGCAGAGACACCACCAGCCTGCCGCAGATGTGTGTGAGTGTGTGGACACTGACGGTGTCACGTGATCCGACTGTACATTTGTTCCACTGAACTCTAACAGGATGATGGAGACACAACCAGCACAACCAGTATGTCCAGGTCCCACGGTCGCGCCTGAACGCACCCTGAGGCGTGTTTGTCAGAGAGACGTTCATTTGCCTAATGTCTGACATGCAACGCTTCACTTACAAGGCTCAGTGTGTGTGTGTGTCTGTGTGTGTGTCTGTGTGTGTGTGTGTGTTTTCCCTTTGCCATTAGAGCGACTGTAAACCCCCTGATGTGCTCCCCTCCATCAGGAGCAGGACTGACGTCAGTGAAGTGACATGATGATCCGCGAGCCAGTTTAATGGATCTTGGAAAACAGTCGGCAAAGCACTTAAAGAACCGCAGAAGCTTCTGACTCTAGCAAAACCCACATTTGGATTTAAAGAGAAGAAGAAGAAGAAGAAGAAGAAGAAGAAGAATAACAAACAACAACACAGAGGAGCTGGTCAATAAGAAGCTTCTACTACAACTGGTATCACTTCAGGTTCAAGAGAGAATGAAACAGAAGTTAATGGATAATGTGAGATGCAGATCAGAAGAACTTCTCTCACAACCAGAGAAGACAAACACAGGAAGTGTGGAAATATTACACAAGGACTCTGTTGCTACACGACTGCTGCCATGGAGACCAAACAAACTCACTCACGAGCTTCACTTCAACCATGAACTTCTAATGTAAATAACCAGAAACAAAATGAAAACACGCAAACAACCAAAATCTACCGAACTTACAGCCGATGACACGACCGGCGTCTGTCGTTCATCTGGTAACGGTCGAGGTGCGTTCAAGCCCCAAACAGAAGAGATTCTCTGGGCCATGTTGTACCACTTCAAACTCCATATTTACGTTATTATATGTATATTTAACTGTAACTGTCAGCGTTGAGCCTGGCTCCGCTCCAAAGGCCTGAAGCTGGAGGATCCTGGTGAGATGTCGCGTCGTAACGACGTATGGAAACTGTTCCACTGTGGTTTTTAAAGAAAACATGAGCTCAGACGTCGCTGTTCACGTGGAGACGCAGACTGTTGATACAAAAATAATGGTCATCATAAAACAACGGGAATTAACTGAAGATCAGCTGATTTCCCCGACTCCAGTTGTTGCCATCGGTTACACTCACATGACTGAACTGACATTCATCCTCTCATCCAGATGACGACGGGTCAGAAACCAAGAGCAGAATGTACTGAGATATTTCCATCTGTGGTTCACGGCCGAGTCGTCGGGGCCTCAGACAGAACTTCTACTCATCACCTCACATTTCCGAACATCTCAGCCGACGTGAGTCAAAGTGAAGCTTCGTGAGCGAGGAACTCGCTGCTGTGCAGAAAGAGAAAAGAAACGCAGGCTGAACTTGTAATAAACGGAGGGAGAGATGATCACTACATAAATACACAGACACCAGATCTTTGGATCCTTGATGCTCTCAGACACTTCATGTTGCGTAACCGTCTGTTCAGCAAAGTCCTGCTCATCCGCCGACACCAGCAGACGAGCGGACGTCAGGACGGATCTCTCCGTCTTCACGTCTCGCAGACGAGGCAGAGGAAACGCTGCGGGCTTTGATTTGATCAGCAGGTGAATCGTGCGACGGTCAGTGTGCAGCTCGCCACATGACGTGGAGGGATTATGGACTTCATCACGCTGAATGTTTTCTATATGTCTGAAACGGCCACAATGGCTTTGAGAACACAAAGGAATCTCTGTTCGTCCCAAAACAAACTCACGTCCGCTGCATGTGAACTGGAAGTCGATCAACAGTCTCATGAAATATACATTTGATGAAACAACTAACATCCAATATCTCCAGCAGAGCAACAACATACCTGAAGGAGAAACTAAAACACAAGCACTGAATCTGCTCGTCCCGGATTCTTAAAGGTGAACAAACAGTTTGAACTTCCTTCATCACAGGAACATGTGTTCTACGTCTGTATCACAGGAACATGTGTTCTACGTCTGTATCACAGGAACATGTGTGTTCTACGTCTGTATCACAGGAACATGTGTTCTACGTCTGTATCACAGGAACATGTGTTCTACGTCTGTATCACAGGAACATGTGTGTTCTACGTCTGTATCACAGGAACATGGGTTCTACGTCTGTATCACAGGAACATGGGTTCTACGTCTGTATCACAGGAACATGTGTTCTACGTCTGTATCACAGGAACATGGGTTCTACGTCTGTATCACAGGAACATGGGTTCTACGTCTGTATCACAGGAACATGTCTTCTACGTCTGTATCACAGGAACATGTGTGTTCTACGTCTGTATCACAGGAACATGGGTTCTACGTCTGTATCACAGGAACATGTGTTCTACGTCTGTATCACAGGAACATGTGTTCTACGTCTGTATCAGAGGAACATGGGTTCTACGTCTGTATCACAGGAACATGGGTTCTACGTCTGTATCACAGGAACATGTGTGTTCTACGTCTGTATCACAGGAACATGTGTTCTACGTCTGTATCACAGGAACATGTGTGTTCTACGTCTGTATCACAGGAACATGTGTTCTACGTCTGTATCACAGGAACATGTGTGTTCTACGTCTGTATCACAGGAACATGTGTTCTACGTCTGTATCACAGGAACATGTGTTCTACGTCTGTATCACAGGAACATGTGTTCTACGTCTGTATCACAGGAACATGTGTTCTACGTCTGTATCACAGGAACATGTGTTCTACGTCTGTATCACAGGAACATGTGTTCTATGTCTGTATCACAGGAACATGTGTCTTCTACGTCTGTATCACAGGAACATGTGTTCTACGTCTGTATCACAGGAACATGTGTTCTACGTCTGTATCACAGGAACATGTGTTCTACGTCTGTATCACAGGAACATGTGTTCTACGTCTGTATCACAGGAACATGTGTTCTACGTCTGTATCACAGGAACATGTGTTCTACGTCTGTATCACAGGAACATGTGTTCTACGTCTGTATCACAGGAACATGTGTTCTACGTCTGTATCACAGGAACATGTGTTCTACGTCTGTATCACAGGAACATGTGTTCTACGTCTGTATCACAGGAACATGTGTGTTCTACGTCTGTATCACAGGAACATGTGTTCTATGTCTGTATCACAGGAACATGTGTTCTACGTCTGTATCACAGGAACATGTGTTCTACGTCTGTATCACAGGAACATGTGTTCTACGTTTGTATCACAGGAACATGTGTTCTACGTCTGTATCACAGGAACATGTGTGTTCTACGTTTGTATCACAGGAACATGTGTTCTACGTCTGTATCACAGGAACATGTGTTCTACGTCTGTATCACAGGAACATGTGTTCTACGTCTGTATCACAGGAACATGTGTTCTACGTCTGTATCACAGGAACATGTGTCTTCTACGTCTGTATCACAGGAACATGTGTTCTACGTCTGTATCACAGGAACATGTGTTCTACGTCTGTATCACAGGAACATGTGTCTTCTACGTCTGTATCACAGGAACATGTGTTCTACGTCTGTATCACAGGAACATGTGTTCTACGTCTGTATCACAGGAACATGTGTCTTCTACGTCTGTATCACAGGAACATGTGTACAAGCTTTGTGGAATGAGTCAAACTATCAAAACAAAGAAGCTGGTTTTACTCCACAATGTTTCCTGTATAAAATCTCTATTTGCTTGTAAAATAAAATGTTTGTATCATTTGTTTCATATCAACTGGAGATAAACCGCCGGGAAAAGGCCGGATTAGAAGGAACTTATTCCCCGATGCCTCGTCTTCAGACCTGGTTTCACTCAGATAACAGTGGTAAAAGGAAGTGATTGTTGTTTATGTGTAGATTTATGTATTTGTGATCGTTCAGTCACCCTGTGTGTGATCATCACTTCAGACTCTTCAGGAGCAAACAGATGATCAGACATATTCAATAAGTTTGAAATGTGCAGGCGCCACAGCGATTCTCCACTATTGAACAAGTCCAGGTAACTATCAGGGAGAAAGGGGAACAAAGGCAACAGAACAAGGCCTCGTCGTCACGGTAACTAGTTGTTGTTGCACAATATATTGTCAGGAGGACAGACGAGAGGACAGACGAGGACGGAGGAGAGGACAGACGAGGACAAACAGAGGACGGAGGAGAGGACATGCATCGGACAATAAGTCCATAACGAGACTAATCGTGTCACACACACACACACACACACATCTGCACGGCGACTCTGGAAAATGTTGCTCATGTGATTAAAAGCCTTCCTCATCATGAGGTAGATGAAGAGGAGGTCAGTCAACGTGGAAACAGTTGTTCCCTCAGGTGTCTCCTCGTCTCCTCCTCAGGTGTCTCCTCGTCTCCTCCTCAGGTGTCTCCTCAGGTGTCTCCTCGTCTCCTCCTCAGGTGTCTCCTCAGGTGTCTCCTCGTCTCCTCCTCAGGTGTCTCCTCGTCTCCTCCTCAGGTGTCTCCTCAGGTGTCTCCTCGTCTCCTCCTCAGGTGTCTCCTCGTCTCCTCCTCAGGTGTCTCCTCAGGTGTGTCCTCGTCTCCTCCTCAGGTGTCTCCTCGTCTCCTCCTCGTCTCCTCCTCAGGTGTCTCCTCGTCTCCTCCTCAGGTGTCTCCTCCTCAGGTGTCTCCTCGTCTCCTCCTCAGGTGTCTCCTCGTCTCCTCCTCAGGTGTCTCCTCAGGTGTCTCCTCGTCTCCTCCTCGTCTCCTCCTCAGGTGTCTCCTCGTCTCCTCCTCAGGTGTCTCCTCATCTCCTCCTCAGGTGTCTCCTCGTCTCCTCGTCTCCTCCTCAGGTGTCTCCTCATCTCCTCCTCAGGTGTCTCCTCGTCTCCTCCTCAGGTGTCTCCTCGTCTCCTCCTCAGGTGTCTCCTCGTCTCCTCCTCAGGTGTCTCCTCAGGTGTCTCCTCGTCTCCTCCTCGTCTCCTCCTCAGGTGTCTCCTCGTCTCCTCCTCAGGTGTCTCCTCAGGTGTCTCCTCGTCTCCTCCTCGTCTCCTCCTCAGGTGTCTCCTCGTCTCCTCCTCAGGTGTCTCCTTGTCTCCTCGTCTCCTCCTCAGGTGTCTCCTCAGGTGTCTCCTCGTCTCCTCCTCAGGTGTCTCCTCGTCTCCTCCTCAGGTGTCTCCTCAGGTGTGTCCTCGTCTCCTCCTCAGGTGTCTCCTCGTCTCCTCCTCGTCTCCTCCTCAGGTGTCTCCTCGTCTCCTCCTCAGGTGTCTCCTCCTCAGGTGTCTCCTCGTCTCCTCCTCAGGTGTCTCCTCGTCTCCTCCTCAGGTGTCTCCTCGTCTCCTCCTCAGGTGTCTCCTCAGGTGTCTCCTCGTCTCCTCCTCGTCTCCTCCTCAGGTGTCTCCTCGTCTCCTCCTCAGGTGTCTCCTCATCTCCTCCTCAGGTGTCTCCTCGTCTCCTCGTCTCCTCCTCAGGTGTCTCCTCATCTCCTCCTCAGGTGTCTCCTCGTCTCCTCCTCAGGTGTCTCCTCGTCTCCTCCTCAGGTGTCTCCTCGTCTCCTCCTCAGGTGTCTCCTCAGGTGTCTCCTCGTCTCCTCCTCGTCTCCTCCTCAGGTGTCTCCTCGTCTCCTCCTCAGGTGTCTCCTCAGGTGTCTCCTCGTCTCCTCCTCGTCTCCTCCTCAGGTGTCTCCTTGTCTCCTCGTCTCCTCCTCAGGTGTCTCCTCAGGTGTCTCCTCGTCTCCTCCTCAGGTGTCTCCTCGTCTCCTCCTCAGGTGTCTCCTCAGGTGTGTCCTCGTCTCCTCCTCAGGTGTCTCCTCGTCTCCTCCTCGTCTCCTCCTCAGGTGTCTCCTCGTCTCCTCCTCAGGTGTCTCCTCCTCAGGTGTCTCCTCGTCTCCTCCTCAGGTGTCTCCTCGTCTCCTCCTCAGGTGTCTCCTCGTCTCCTCCTCAGGTGTCTCCTCAGGTGTCTCCTCGTCTCCTCCTCGTCTCCTCCTCAGGTGTCTCCTCGTCTCCTCCTCAGGTGTCTCCTCATCTCCTCCTCAGGTGTCTCCTCGTCTCCTCGTCTCCTCCTCAGGTGTCTCCTCATCTCCTCCTCAGGTGTCTCCTCGTCTCCTCCTCAGGTGTCTCCTCGTCTCCTCCTCAGGTGTCTCCTCGTCTCCTCCTCAGGTGTCTCCTCGTCTCCTCCTCAGGTGTCTCCTCGTCTCCTCCTCAGGTGTCTCCTCAGGTGTCTCCTCGTCTCCTCCTCGTCTCCTCCTCAGGTGTCTCCTCGTCTCCTCCTCAGGTGTCTCCTCAGGTGTCTCCTCGTCTCCTCCTCAGGTGTCTCCTCGTCTCCTCCTCAGGTGTCTCCTTGTCTCCTCGTCTCCTCCTCAGGTGTCTCCTCAGGTGTCTCCTCGTCTCCTCCTCGTCTCCTCCTCAGGTGTCTCCTCGTCTCCTCCTCAGGTGTCTCCTCGTCTCCTCGTCTCCTCCTCAGGTGTCTCCTCGTCAGGTGTCTCCTCGTCTCCTCGTCTCCTCCCCTCAAGTATAGTCTGAGGATCGGGGACACTTGGCTCCTCCCACTGTCTCCACAGCCTCATCATGAATCATTGATCCACTAATCAATAATAGATACATGTCTGACGGACTCTGACTTCCTGGACGATGCTCACAGATGATCACGTGTCACTCTTCTACCTGTTGATCGGTCGGTTCACTTTCTGTTTCTTCTTCTTCTAACTTTGAAACGATCGAGTCGACTTGAACCAAACACCAACACTCGATGTGTCCACAGCTCGTCACAGTGTGTGTGTGTGTGTGTGTGTGTGTGTGTGTGTCGAGCGGAGCGACTTACTTCGGTCGACGGGGAGTTCGATGGTCGCCGGACACTCGGAGCTTCACGGCTCGTTCAGCCTCCGTCGAGCCGCCGGCAGCGGGGAGGGGTCACACACATCCATGACGTCGTCCCCGGACACTTGTGCGTCTTCCTCTCTCGACTCCGGGGTTTTCCACCGCGACGACACCGACTGAGACCGAACTGACACTTGAACGCACCGAGGAGGATCCTGTCGACACGATGACGCGTCGGCTGGGGGCGGAGCTACAGGCTCCTCCTCCTCCTCTCTCTCTCTCTCACATACAAACACACACACACACGTACAAACACATACAAACACACACACACACACACATACAAACACACACACACACACACATACAAACACACACACACACACACACACACACACATACAAACACACACACACACACACATACAAACACACACACACACACACACACATACAAACACACACACACACACACACACATACAAACACACACACACACACACACACATACAAACACACACACACACACACATACAAACACACACACACACACACACACACACACATACAAACACACACACACACACACATACAAACACACACACACACACACATACAAACACACACACACACACACACATACAAACACACACACACACACACACACATACAAACACACACACACACACACACACACACATACAAACACACACACACACACACATACAAACACACACACACACACACACACACACATACAAACACACACACACACACACACATACAAACACACACACACACTCACACACACACACGCACACACATACAAACACACACACACACACACACACACATACAAACACACACACACACACATACAAACACACACACACACACACACACACACACATACAAACACACACACACACACACACACA
>NC_061524.1:395000-400000 GCF_022379125.1 Scophthalmus maximus | reverse complement strand
AGACATGAGACTGTGAAACAGGAAGTGCAGCAACACGAGGAAAGAAACTACAAAGTAAAACAGGAAATGACAAAGAGAAAAACAAGAAACAAGGGACGACAAAGGTAACTCAACAGAGGAACATGAGGAAGGTGAACTGAATAAATCAAAGTGATAAGGACATGAACAACGGTCCAAAGAAAAGAAAACAGTCCTTTCAGACGCGGACTCATGACAGCGATGAGATTCATTCAGATAAAACCTTAAAGTGGGAACTCTTTTTTTATTTGCTGCTTCACAATGTGTGATCATCAAAAATGATGTTACAAAAAATATAAGAATCAAATCCAATGGTCCCTGTAAACGTTTGGTGTGACTTCTCCCGAGGGACCGGGTGTGGAGGGGGGGCGTGGGGTTCTTTGTCGTTTGTCCTCTCCAGGTTCCTCCTCGGGCAACAATAGTCGCTCTGTTGCCTCTTCTGCCTGCAGATCCTGGCAGCGACGTCCTGGGGTCCTGTGACTTTAGGTCCCTGGTGTCCGTCTCCTCGCTCCTCTCACGCTCCACGCCCCCTCCCCTGCTCCGATTGGTGCTCGCTCCACAAGACGCTCTGACCACAGATGGATGATGGAATGTGTTTGACTCTGAAAAATTATTAGGTTTTCCCTTTCATTTATAACCAATAGTTGTTTTGCATCATTCTTACCGTCGTAATTATAATAATAATGCTGATGATGTAGTATTTTATACTTGGCTTGTCCATCATTCAATCCTGCTCTGGTAACGAAGCAGCTGCAGCCAGTGTGAGAGTGAGCAGATTATTACCTGAGGTCAGTATGTGAATTGTTAACCATTAGCTCTGAAGGTCACAGGACGTCCTGCGTCGCTGCTCTGGTGATGAAGCTGCTGCCACATCCGTATCCAACAACGGACCGAGTCGTTTCCTCCACAGACCAAAGTTAAAAGAAATCTGCGTTTTGTCCCTTTTGTGGATTTTCAGGCTCAGACGTCTTTAAAGCTCCAGTGTGTAAGTTTCTGGTTTGCAAACTGCAACCAACTGAGCGACCGACAGGGGACAAGGGGACGGGACAAGGGGACAGGGGGACGGGGACAGGGGACAAGGGGACGGGACAAGGGGACAGGGGACAAGGGGACGGGACAAGGGGACGGGGACAAGGGGACAGGGGACAAGGGGACAGGGGACAAGGGGACAGGGGACAGTTTATGGCGGCGCGGCGCTGATTCCAGCAACATATTCTGGACCGTTTGGTTCAACACGTATTCAACACGATGTAGAATCATGGAGACTCACACGGAGGTCGGTCCACCTCATGGAACTATATTTAACTCTTATATGAACAGAGTTATGGACAATATATTCAACTTCTTCTAAATATTACACACTGGAGCTTTAACGCTGAGGCTAAGTATAGAACTGAGACCGGGAGAAAACTCGATTGTCTCACATTCGACCCACAGGGTCATGGGACTGGATCACATGACCTGATGTGTGCAACTTCTCATGACTTCAGTTTGGAAATGCTGCATCTTCCCAAACACAAAAGCAGCGAATCTTCCTCCTCCTCTTCCTCCTCATTGTCTGATCCTTCTCCTCTTCATCCTCCTCCTCTTCCTCCTCACTGTCTGATCCTCCTCCTCCTCCTCTTCCTCCTCACTGTCTGATCTTCCTCCTCCTCCTCTTCCTCCTCACTGTCTGATCTTCCTCCTCTTCTTCCTCTTCCTCTTCCTCCTCACTGTCTGCTCTTCCTCCTCCTCCTCTTCCTCCTCACTGTCTGATCTTCCTCCTCCTCTTCCTCCTCACTGTCTGATCTTCCTCCTCTTCTTCCTCCTCACTGTCTGCTCTTCCTCCTCCTCCTCTTCCTCCTCACTGTCTGATCTTCCTCCTCTTCTTCCTCTTCCTCCTCACTGTCTGATCTTCCTCTTCTTCTTCCTCCTCCTCTTCCTCTTCCTCACTGTCTGATCTTCCTCCTCCTCCTCTTCCTCCTCACTTTCTGATCTTCCTCCTCCTCCTCTTCCTCCTCACTGTCTGCTCTTCCTCCTCCTCCTCTTCCTCCTCACTGTCTGCTCTTCCTCCTCCTCCTCTTCCTCCTCACTGTCTGATCTTCCTCCTCCTCCTCTTCCTCTTCCTCACTGTCTGATCTTCCTCCTCCTCTTCTTCCTCCTCACTGTCTGATCTTCCTCCTCACTGTCTTCTCTTCCTCCTCCTCCTCTTCCTCCTCACTGTCTGCTCTTCCTCCTCCTCCTCTTCCTCCTCACTGTCTGATCTTCCTCCTCCTCCTCTTCCTCTTCCTCACTGTCTGATCTTCCTCCTCCTCTTCTTCCTCCTCACTGTCTGATCTTCCTCCTCACTGTCTGCTCTTCCTCCTCCTCCTCTTCCTCCTCACTGTCTGCTCTTCCTCCTCCTCCTCTTCCTCCACACTGTCTGATCTTCCTCCTCCTCTTCCTCCTCACTGTCTGATCTTCCTCCTCCTCTTCCTCCTCACTGTCTGCTCTTCCTCCTCCTCCTCTTCCTCCTCACTGTCTGATCTTCCTCCTCTTCTTCCTCTTCCTCTTCCTCCTCACTGTCTGATCTTCCTCTTCTTCTTCCTCCTCCTCTTCCTCTTCCTCACTGTCTGATCTTCCTCCTCCTCCTCTTCCTCCTCACTGTCTGATCTTCCTCCTCCTCCTCTTCCTCCTCACTGTCTGCTCTTCCTCCTCCTCCTCTTCCTCCTCACTGTCTGATCTTCCTCCTCCTCCTCTTCCTCTTCCTCACTGTCTGATCTTCCTCCTCCTCTTCTTCCTCCTCACTGTCTGATCTTCCTCCTCACTGTCTGCTCTTCCTCCTCCTCCTCTTCCTCCTCACTGTCTGATCTTCCTCCTCCTCCTCTTCCTCCTCACTGTCTGCTCTTCCTCCTCCTCCTCTTCCTCCTCACTGTCTGCTCTTCCTCCTCTTTGCTGAAAAAGCGTGACCTGGTTGGAGGCTCGTGCATCAGAGAAGATGCAGAAATGAAAGTGGAGTCAGTGTGAAACTTCCCTCAGACGGACGGAGGCGTCGTGTGTAACTTGAGGCATCGCTGGTTGGCGATGAGCACAACGCTTGGAAACTCCACTGAGCTGCATTGGTGGTAATGTAGGTCGGAAGAGGAACAGCTGGGAGAAAGAATAAAGTTTTTACTGCATCGATTTTTTAATTGACAGTCAGAGTTCTTCCAAAAATCACAGATTAAAGACGACAAGACTCAACTTTGTCTGAAGCGTGGAACAGTCAGACCAATCAGAAGTAGAGCGATTTAAGTCAGTTTGTTTCTGGCTGATACATCACAGACGTTTCTCTGGGAACAGCTCTTTGAACCAGGTTTAACATCATTACTTCCTCTTCTTTGTCTCTCAGCCAAGTGCCTGGACCAATTCACAGGCCACAGACCTCCTTGATTCAATACATGAAACTGTGTGTGTGTGTGTGTGCTGTTACACATCGACTATATTCACATTCAGTCTCTCTCTCTCCCTGGAGGCAGAACTCAATCCGCCTGATTCGCAGGAAACAAGATTCATTTGCAGGAAACTGTCGGCGGCACCTTCTCAGTCACAATTGAATTTTAGACTCAAACACAGGATATTTTATTTGTAGTTTATTTGTGTCTTTGCTGCAGCTGTTGTGTGTGGTACGAATGATGAGTTCAAGTTGACAGCACAACTCTGTCGTAACGTGTGCTTAGCTAATGGGATTGTTCTGTAATCTCCTCCCTGAACCCGTCAGACCAGGACGACGCCACGACCTCACCTTTAGAATGTTTCCTACATGTTCATTTCCTGGCAGCTTCGCTCTTTCATGCAATAAATAATGTCAAGTAGTTGCAGTGTGGTGATTCTCCACATGATGTCCTGACTTGCTCTGAACGGACCGGGGGACGAATGGTAATTCTGCTGTTGGAGGACTGTTTGGTCCCAGGACTGGAATGTGTTTTCTCAACAGATAAAGCAAAGAGTTGGAAATAAAGAGATATGAGTAGTTTCCCCAAAGTCAAACCCAGTTATCACCTGATCCACCCGCCCTCCCGGTGACCTTCTGCAACGATATCCTCCTGATACCAAATCAGATGCAGGACGGCGCAGACGGAGCTGGAGGCTCTTCACGGACCAGAAGGACGACAGTGACGGACGACAGTGACGGACGACAGTGACGG
The DNA here is from genome assembly GCF_022379125.1 of Scophthalmus maximus. Classification (NCBI taxonomy): domain Eukaryota; kingdom Metazoa; phylum Chordata; class Actinopteri; order Pleuronectiformes; family Scophthalmidae; genus Scophthalmus; species Scophthalmus maximus. The sequence goes on along the minus strand of NC_061524.1, from coordinate 395,837 downwards.
ACCAGAAGGACGACAGTGACGGACGACGGTGACGGACCAGAGGGACGACAGTGACGAACCAGTGACGGACCAGTGATGGACCAGAGGGACGACAGTGACGAACCAGTGACGGACCAGTGACGGACCAGTGACGGACCAGAGGGACGACAGTGACGAACCAGTGACGGACCAGTGACGGACAGGGACGGACCAGAGGGACGACAGTGACGGACCAGTGACGGACCAGTGACGGACCAGTGACGGACCAGTGACGGACCAGAGGGACGACAGTGACGGACCAGTGACGGACCAGAGGGACGACAGTGACGGACCAGTGACGGACCAGTGACGGACCAGTGACGGACCAGAGGGACGACAGTGACGAACCAGTGACGGACCAGTGACGGACAGGGACGGACCAGAGGGACGACAGTGACGGACCAGTGACGGACCAGTGACGGACCAGTGACGGAGAGGGACGGACCAGAGGGACGACAGTGACGGACCAGTGACGGACCAGTGACGGACCACAGGGACGACAGTGACGGACCAGTGACGGACCAGTGACGGACCAGAGGGACGACAGTGACGGACCAGTGACGGACCAGTGATGGACCAGAGGGACGACAGTGACGGACCAGTGACGGACCAGAGGGACGACAGTGACGGACCAGAGGGACGACAGTGACGGACCAGTGACGGACCAGTGACGGACCAGTGACGGACCAGTGATGGACCAGAGGGACGACAGTGACGGACCAGTGACGGACCAGTGACGGACCAGAGGGACGACAGTGACGGACCAGTGACGGACCAGAGGGACGACAGTGACGGACCACAGGGACGACAGTGACGGAC
>NC_061524.1:390000-392500 GCF_022379125.1 Scophthalmus maximus | reverse complement strand
GGCAACTGGAGCAGAGGACTCCGAGATATGTAAACAAGATCTGGGCAGAGAAGAAGGTTTCTCATGAAACGTGAACGAAGAGCGGGAGGAACAACGCCGCTGCCTGCTGCTGTTCTGCGTTCTGAGACGCTGCTGCGATGCCTGTAAAAGGGAAGAGGAGTCGCTCCCTCTCTCCCCTCGCTGATCAAACCAACTACGGTCACGCAGCAGTCGTCCAACCCTCCTCAGAGACGCCTCGTCTCTCCTCGGCTTCAGTTGGAGCAGAGACTCAACAAACTGAACGAACCCTGAGGGCAAAGGTCACTAAATGTTTCAATCTGCTCGAATGGAAACAGATGTGGACGGGTTTAGCATGTTGGCCAGCAGCCATCTTGTCTTTTTAAAACAAGAAGTAGCCATATTCGGAGGAGCGGTGGGTGTGGCCTGACTGAGGTCGCATCCGCCTCCACAAATGCAGCCTGCTGGTCAGGACGGAGAATTCAGGCTTCAGGCACTGGCTTGGATGTCACTCGCTTCGGAAAGACATACAGCTGCAGCGTGTACTATTTGGAAGAACTTCTTCACAGAAATGTGATATATTGTCCATAACTCTGTTCATATATGAGTTAAATATAGTTCCGTGAGGTGGACCGACCTCCGTGTGAGTCTCCATGTTTCTACGTCCTGTTGAATACGTGTTGAACCAAACGGTTCCAGAATACGTCGCGTTCACGTTGAACTTTCAGACGCTGATGGAAATGGAATCATCAAGTGTCCCCTGTCGGTCGCTCAGTTGGTTGCGATTTGCAACTTTACCACCAGATGGCGCCAGAAAATCATAAAACTTGCACACTGGGGCTTTAAATTTGTTTTTATAACACATTTTTGGATTTTTTTCTATTTTATTTTGTATCTCTTTTTCTTTTTTTGCACTTGGGTCGATTTGTTTTAAATGTGCTTCAGGTATAATCTTGACTCGACCGACAAAGACGTACGTCATCCGGAGCCACTGCAGCTCTTCATGTCTATTATGGTTTTGTTTTATCGTTTTAGTTGCTTTTGTCTTGATCTTTTTTTGATTCTTCTTTTGATGGTACAACAAACAAATGTTCATCTTCTCTCGTCTGTGTCTGTGTCAGTGTCTGTATCTGTGTCTGTGTCTGTGTCTGTGTCTGTGTCTGTGTCAGTGTCTGTATCTGTGTCAGTGTGTCAGTGTCTGTATCTGTGTCTGTGTCTGTGTCTGTGTCTGTGTCTGTGTCTGTGTCTGTGTCTGTGTCTGTGTCTGTGTCTCTGTGTGTCTGTGTGTCTGTGTCTGTGTCAGTGTCTGTGTCTGTGTCTGTGTCTGTGTCTGTGTCTCTGTGTGTCTGTGTCAGTGTGTCAGTGTGTCAGTGTGTCAGTGTGTCAGTGTCAGTGTCAGTGTCTGTGTCTGTGTCTCTGTGTGTCTGTGTCTGTGTCTGTGTCTCTGTGTGTCTGTGTCAGTGTGTCAGTGTGTCAGTGTGTCAGTGTGTCAGTGTGTCAGTGTCAGTGTCTGTGTCTGTGTCTGTGTGTCAGTGTGTCAGTGTGTCAGTGTCTGTGTCTGTGTCTCTGTGTGTCTGTGTCAGTGTGTCAGTGTGTCAGTGTGTCAGTGTCAGTGTCAGTGTCAGTGTCTGTGTCTGTGTCTCTGTGTGTCTGTGTCTGTGTCTGTGTCTGTGTCAGTGTGTCAGTGTGTCAGTGTGTCAGTGTCTGTGTCTGTGTCTCTGTGTGTCTGTGTCTGTGTCTCTGTGTGTCTGTGTCTGTGTCTGTGTGTCAGTGTGTCAGTGTGTCAGTGTCTGTGTCTGTGTCTCTGTGTGTCTGTGTCAGTGTGTCAGTGTGTCAGTGTGTCAGTGTCTGTGTCTGTGTCTCTGTGTGTCTGTGTCTGTGTCTCTGTGTGTCTGTGTCTGTGTCTGTGTGTCAGTGTGTCAGTGTGTCAGTGTCTGTGTCTGTGTCTCTGTGTGTCTGTGTCAGTGTGTCAGTGTGTCAGTGTGTCAGTGTCAGTGTCAGTGTCAGTGTCTGTGTCTGTGTCTCTGTGTGTCTGTGTCTGTGTCTGTGTCAGTGTGTCAGTGTGTCAGTGTGTCAGTGTCAGTGTCTGTGTGTCTGTGTCTCTGTGTGTCAGTGTGTCAGTGTGTCAGTGTGTCAGTGTGTCAGTGTCAGTGTCAGTGTCTGTGTCTGTGTCTCTGTGTGTCTGTGCAAGTTGATATCTACAATATAAGACTATAACTCAGGATCTTTATCAAACCTGATATACGAGTCGAGTTGATAATGATATCGTCTGCATGTGAATATGTTTTTGATCAAAGGTCGAAGTCATCGAGGTCAAATCAGACAGAGCTTCGACCTTCAGGTTCATAAGAATCTTTGCATTGAAATATCTCTTGAACTCTGTTTTATCAGAGTGTGTGACGGCTCCTTGTCAGGTCTCATCGGACACGAGGAACAATCTTCTTCAGCAGCAGCATATGATTCAGAACATGAAGATCTGCTTCAGAGCGCCACGCAGTCCGTC